>NC_057805.1:353735939-353864430 GCF_018294505.1 Triticum aestivum | reverse complement strand
GCCTCCACCACCCGTCCTCGCCGCCGTTTCGCCGCACTGCTCCGGCCGCCGTCGAGGCCGGCGCCCCCTGGTGGCCTCGGGCCTGCACGCCCGGCGCCCGTAACCGCGCCCGGGTGCCCGATGCCCAGTGCCCGTTAGCCTCCTCCTGGGCCACTTCCAGTAGGGGCCCACGCCCCTTGAATGTTTTAAATATATATATATAATAAATAAAATTTGATTAATTAATTAAATAATAAATTAATTAACTTAATTAATCTAGTTTAGTTAAACTTAATTAACCATGCTATATTAAAACCTAATTAGCTAATTAACCTAATTAACTCATGTTAATTAGCTAAACAGTCAATGACATGCGGGACCCACACGTCAGTTTGACCCAGTCAATGCCCTGTTGACATCATGTTGACATCATAATGACGTCAGCATACACTATTCTGGATAATGTTGAATTAAAATAATTAAATAAATTCTAAAAATGATTAAATTTTTAAAATTAATATGAAATAAACCGTAGCTCGGATGGGAAAACTTTGTACATGAAAGTTGCTCAGAACGATGAGACGATTCCGGATACGCAACACGTTCGTCCGCTACACATCCCTGGCATAGCAAACACGCAACTTTCCCCCTCCGGTTCATCTGCCCGAAAACGCGAAACACCGAGAATACTTTCCCGGATGTTTCCCCCCTTCGTCGGTATCACCTACTACCGCGTTAGGGCACACCTAGCACCGTTCATTGTCATGTCATGCATCGTCATGCATATGTTTGCTTTTATATTTATTGTTTCTTCCCCCTCTTCTCTCGCTAGACACCGAGACCGACGCTGCTGCTACCCAGTACGACTACGGTGTTGACGACCCCTCCTTCTCGGCTGAGCTTCCAGGCAAGCACCCCCCTTGATCACCAGATATCGCCAGTTCTTCTCTCTACTGCTTGCATTAGAGTAGTATAGCATGTTACTGCTTTTCGTTAATCCTATCCTGATGCATAGCCTGTCCTTGCTACTACTGTTGTTACCTTTACCTACAATCCTACATGCTTAGTATAGGATGCTAGTATTCCATCTATGGCCCTACATTCTTGTCTGTCTGCCATGCTATACTATCGGGCCGTGATCACTCGGGAGGTGATCACGGGTATATACTTATATACATATTATATGATACATGTGGTGACTAAAGTCGTGTCGGCTCGTAGAGTACCCGCAAGTGATTCCAATGTGGGGGCTGAAAGGACAGGTGGCTCCATCCCGGTAGAGGTGGGCCTGGGTTCCCGACGGCCCCCCTACTGTTACTTTGTGGCAGAGCGACAGGGCAGGTTGAGACCACCTAGGAGAGAGGTGGGCCTGGCCCTGGTCGGCGTCCGCGATTACTTCATAATAACACGCTTAACGAGATCTTGGTATTTGATCTGAGTTGGGTCGTTGACCTTATATGCACTAACCGCCACGTGGGACAAGATATGGGCAACATGCGTCGTGGTATCATCCGAAGCTCTTTTTGACGTCAGCGACTGAGCGGCGCGCGCCACATTGGACCGTAAGCCCGCGCTTGTATTAAGGGGGATAGGTCTACTCCCGGCCGCATTCGCAACGTGCAGGTGTGCAATGGGCGATGGGCCCAGACCCCTACGTGCATAGGGTTTAGACCGGCGTGCTGACCTCTCTGTTGAGCCTAGGTAGGGTTGCGACGTGTTGATCTTCCGAGGCCGGGCATGACCCAGGAAAGTGTGTTTGGCCAAAGGGGATCGAGCGTGTCGGGTAATGTGGTGCACCCCTGCAGGGAAGTTGATCTATTTGAATAGTCGTGTCCAGGGAACAGGCGACCCGAAGTTGTACCTTGACATTATGACTGTTGGAGAACGTAGTAATTTCAAAAAACTTCCTACGCACACGCAAGATCATGGTGATGCATAGCAACGAGAGGGGAGAGTGTCATCCACGTACCCTCGTAGACCATTAAGCGGAAGCGTTATGACAACACGGTTGATGTAGTCGTACGTCTTCACGATCGACCGATCCTCAGTACCGAACGTACGGCACCTCCGTGTTAAGCACACGTTCAGCTCGGTGAAGTCCCGCGATCTCACGATCTAGTAGAGCTCGCGCGAGAGTTTCGTCAGCACGACGGCGTGGTGACGATGTTGATGAAGCTACCGACGCAGGGCTTCGCCTAAGCACCGCTACGATATGATCGAGGTGGATTATGGTGGAGGGGGCACCGCACACGGCTAAAAGATCAATGATCAATTGTTGTGTGCTTGGGGTGCCCCTTGCCCCCGTATATAAAGGAGCTAGGGGAAGGCGGAGGGCGCGCCAAGGGGGGAGTCCTACTCCCACCGGGAGTAGGACTCCTCTTTTCCTAGTAGGAGTAGGAGAAGGGGGAAGGAGGAGAGAGAGGGGAAGGAAAGGGGGGCGCCGCCCCCCCTCCTTGTCCAATTCGGACTAGAGGGGGAGGGGGCGCGTGGCCTGCCTTGGCCTCCCCTCCTCTTCTCCACTAAGGCCCATTAGGCCCAATATACTCAGGTATATGTCCGAAACCTCCCGAAACACTTCCGGTGTCCGACCATAGTCATCCAATATATCAAACTTTACGTCTCGACCATTTCGAGACTCCTCGTCATGTCCGTGATCATATCCGGGACTCCGAACTACCTTCGGTACATCAAAACATATAAACTCATAATACCGATCGTCACAGAATTTTAAGCGTGCGGACCCTACGGGTTCGAGAACTATGTAGACATGACCGAGACACATCTCCGGTCAATAACCAATAGCAGAACCTGGATGCTCATATTGGTTCCTACGTATTCTATGAAGATCTTTATCGGTCAAACCGCATAACAACATACGTTGTTCCCTTTGTCATCGGTATGTTACTTGCCCGAGATTCGATCGTCGGTATCTCAATACCTAGCTCAATATCGTTACCGGCAAGTCTCTTTACTCATTCCGTAATGCATCATCTCGCAACTAACTCATTAGTCACATTGCTTGCAAGGCTTATAGTGATGTGCATTACCGAGAGGGCCCAGAGATACCTCTCCGACAATCGGAGTGACAAATCCTAATCTCGATCTATGTCAACTCAAGAAGTTCCATCGGAGACACCTATAGAGCACCTTTATAATCACCCAGCTACGTTGTGACGTTTGGTAGCACACAAAGTGTTCCTCCGGTAATCGGGAGTTGCGTAATCTCATAGTCATAGGAACATGTATAAGTCATGAAGAAAGCAATAGCAGTAAACTAAATGATCAAGTGCTAAGATAACGGAATGGGTCAAGTCAATCACATCATTCTCCTAATGATGTGATCCCATTAATCAAATGACAACTCATGTCTATGGCTAGGAAACTCAACCATCTTTGACCAACGAGCTAGTCAAGTAGAGGCATACTAGTGACACTGTGTTTGTCTATGTATTCACACATGTATTATGTTTTCGGTTAATACAATTCTAGCATAAATAATAAACATTTATCATGATATGAGGAAATAAATAATAACTTTGTTATTGCCTCTAGGGCATATTTCCTTCAGTCTCCCACTTGCACTAGAGTCAATAATCTAGATTACACAGTAATGATTCTAACACCCATGGAGTCTTGGTGATGATCATGTTTTGCTCGTGGAAGAGGCTTAGTCAACGGGTCTGCAACATTCAGATCCGTATGTATCTTGCAAATCTCTATGTCTCCCACCTGGACTTGATCCCGGATGGAATTGAAGCGTCTCTTGATGTGCTTGGTTCTCTTGTGAAATCTGGATTCCTTTGCCAAGGCAATTGCACCAGTATTGTCAAAAAAGATTTTCATTGGACCCGATGCACTAGGTATGACACCTAGATCGGATATGAACTCCTTCATCCAGACTCCTTCATTTGCTGCTTCCGAAGCAGCTATGTACTCTGCTTCACACGTAGATCCCGCCACGACGCTTTTTTTAGAACTGCACCAACTGACAGCTCCACCGTTCAATGTAAACACGTATTCGGTTTACGATTTAGAATCGTGCGGATCAGTGTCAAAGCTTGCATCGACGTAACCATTTACGACGAGCTCTTTGTCACCTCCATAAACGAGAAACATATCCTTAGTCCTTTTCAGGTATTTCAGGATGTTCTTGACCGCTGTCCAGTGATCCACTCCTGGATTACTTTGATACCTCCCTGCTAAGCTAATAGCAAGGCACACATCAGGTCTGGTACACATCATTCCATACATGATAGATCCTATGGCTGAAGCATAGGGAACATTTTTCATTTTCTCTCTATCTTCTGCAGTGGTCGGGCATTGCGTCTGACTCAACTTCACACCTTGTAACACAGGCAAGAATCCTTTCTTTGCCTGATCCATTTTGAACTTCTTCAAAACTTTATCAAGGTATGTGCTTTGTGAAAGTCCAATTAAGCGTCTTGATCTATCTCTATAGATCTTGATGCCCAATATATAAGCAGCTTCACCGAGATCTTTCATTGGAAAACTCTTATTCAAGTATCCTTTTATGCTATCCAGAAATTCTATATCATTTCCAATCAGCAATATGTCATCCACATATAATATTAGAAATGCTACAGAGCTCCCACTCACTTTCTTGTAAATACAGGATTCTCCAAAAGTCTGTGTAAAACCATATGCTTTGATCACACTATCAAAACGTTTATTCCAACTCCGAGAGGCTTGCACTAGTCCATAAATGGATCGCTGGAGCTTGCACACTTTGTTAGTTCCCTTTGGATCGACAAAACCTTCCGGTTGCATCATAACTCTTCTTCCAGAAATCCATTCAGGAATGCAGTTTTGACATCCATTTGCCATATTTCATAATCATAAAATGCAGCAATTGCAAACATGATTCGGACAGACTTAAGCATCGCTACGGGTGAGAAAGTCTCATCGTAGTCAACTCCTTGAACTTGTCGAAAACCTTTCACAACAAGTCGAGCTTTGTAGACAGTAACATTACCGTCAGCGTCGGCCTTCTTCTTGAAGATCCATTTATTTTCTATGGCTTGCCGATCATCGGGCAAATCAACCAAAGTCCACACTTTGTTCTCATACATGGATCCCATCTCAGATTTTATGGCCTCAAGCCATTTCGCGGAATCTGGGCTCACCATCGCTTCTTCATAGTTCGTAGGCTCGCCTTGGTCAAGTAACATGACCTCCAGAATAGGATTGTCGTATCACCCTGGTGCGGATCTTACTCTGGTTGACCTACGAGGTTCGGTAGTAACTTGATTTGAAGATTCATGATCAACATCATTAGCTTCCTCACTAACTGGTGTAGGTGTCACAGAAACCGGTTTCTGTGATGAACTACTTTCCAATAAGGGAGCAGGTACAGTTACCTCATCAAGTTCTACTTTCCTCCCACTCACTTCTTTCGAGAGAAACTCCTTCTATATAAAGGATCCATTTTTAGCAACAAATGTCTTGCCTTCGGATCTGTGATAGAAGGTGTACCCAACAGTCTCCTTTGGGTATCCTATGAAGACACATTTCTCTGATTTGGGTTCGAGCTTATCAGGTTTAAGCTTTTTCACATAAGCATCGCAGCCCCAAACTTTAAGAAACGACAACTTTGGTTTCTTGCCAAACCACAGTTCATAAGGCGTCATCTCAACGAATTTCGATGGTTCCCTATTTAACGTGAATGCAGCCGTCTCTAAAGCATAACCCCAAACGAATAGCGGTAAATCATTAAGAGACATCATAGATCGCACCATGTCTAGTAAAGTACGATTACGACGTTCGGACACACCATTTCGCTGTGTTGTTCCGGGTGGCGTGAGTTGCGAAACTATTCCGCATTGTTTCAAATGTAGACCAAACTCGTAACTCAAATATTCTCCTCCACGATCAGATCGTAGAAATTTTATTTTCTTGTTACGATGATTTTCCACTTCACTCTGAAATTCTTTGAACTTTTCAGATGTCTCAGACTTATGTTTCATTAAGTAGATATACCCATATCTGCTCAAATCATCTGTGAAGGTGAGAAAATAACGATACCCGCCGTGAGCCTCAATATTCATCGGACCACATACATCAGTATGTATGATTTCCAACAAATCTGTTGCTCGCTCCATTGTTCCGGAGAACGGCGTTTTAGTCATCTTGCCCATGAGGCATGGTTCGCAAGTACCAAGTGATTCATAACCAAGTGATTCAAAAAGTCCATCAGTATGGAGTTTCTTCATGCGCTTTACACCAATATGACCCAAACGGCAGTGCCACAAATAAGTTGCACTATCATTATCAACTCTGCATCTTTTGGCTTCAACATTTTGAATATGTGTATCACTACTATCGAGATTCATCACAAATAGACCACTCTTCAAGGGTGCATGACCATAAAAGATATTACTCATATAAATAGAACAACCATTATTCTCAGATTTAAATGAATAACCGTCTCGCATCAAACAAGATCCAGATATAATGTTCATGCTTAACGCTGGCACCAAATAACAATTATTCAGGTCTAAAACTAATCTCGAAGGTAGATGTAGAGGTAGCGTGCTGACGGCGATCACATCGACTTTGGAACCATTTCCCACGCGCATCGTCACCTCGTCCTTAGCCAGTCTTCGCTTAATCCGTAGTCCCTGTTTCGAGTTGCAAATATTAGCAACAGAACCAGTATCAAATACCCACGTGCTACTACGAGCTCTAGTAAGGTACACATCAATAACATGTATATCACATATCCCTTTGTTCACCTTGCCATCCTTCTTATCCGCCAAATACTTGGGGCAGTTCCGCTTCCAGTGACCAGTCTGTTTGCAGTAGAAGCACTCAGTCTCAGGCTTAGGTCCAGACTTGGGTTTCTTCTCCTGAGCAGCAACTTGTTTGCCGTTCTTCTTGAAGTTCCCCTTCTTCTTCCCTTTACCCTTTTTCTTGAAACTGGTGGTCTTGTTGACCATCAGCACTTGATGCTCCTTCTTGATTTCTACCTCCGCAGCCTTTAGCATTGCGAAGAGCTCGGGAATTGTCTTATCCATCCCTTACATATTATAGTTCATCATGAAGCTCTTGTAGCTTGGTGGCAGTGATTGAGGAATTCTGTCAATGACACCATCATCCGGAAGATTAACTCCCAGTTGAATCAAGTGATTGTTATACCCAGACATTTTGAGTATATGTTCACTGACAGAACTATTCTCCTCCATCTTGCAGCTGTAGAACTTATTGGAGACTTCATATCTCTCAATCCGGGCATTTTCTTGAAATATTAACTTCAACTCCTGGAACATCTCATATGCTCCATGACGTTCAAAACATCGTTGAAGTCCCGGTTCTAAGCCGTAAAGCATGGCACACTGAACTATCGAGTAGTCATTAGCTTTGCTCTGCCAGACGTTCTTAACATCGCCAGTTGAATTTGCACTAGGCCTAGCACCCAGCGGTGCTTCCAGGACGTAATTCTTTTGTGCAGCAATGAGGATAATCCTCAAGTTACGGACCCTGTCCGTGTAATTGCTACCATCATCTTTCAACTTTGCTTTCTCAAGGAAGGCATTAAAATTCAACGGAACAACAACACGGGCCATCTATCTACAATAACATAGACAAGAAAAATACTATCAAGTACTAAGTTCATGACAAATTTAAGTTCAATTAATCATATTACTTAAGAACTCCTACTTAGATAGATATCCCTCTAATCATCTAAGTGATCACGTGATCCATATCAACTAAACCATAACCGATCATCACGTGAAATGGAGTAGTTTTCAATGGTGAACATCACTATGTTGATCATATCTACTATATGATTCACGCTCGACCATTTGGTCTCAGTGTTCCGAGGCCATATCTACATATGTTAGGCTCGTCAAGTTTAACCCGAGTATTCTGAGTGTGCAAAACTGTCTTACACCCATTGTGGATGAACGTTAAGCTTATCACACCCGATCATCACGTGGTGTCTCGGCACGACGAACTTTGGCAACGGTGCATACTCAGGGAGAACACTTTTACCATGAAATTTAGTGAGAGATCATCTTATAATGCTACCGTCAAACAAAGCAGAATAAGATGCATAAAGGATAAACATCACATGCAATCAATATAAGTGATATGATATGGCCATCAGCATCTTGTGCCTTTGATCTCCATCTCCAAAGCACCGTCATGATCACCATCGTCACCGGCGCGACACCTTGATCTCCATCGTAGCATCGTTGTCGTCTCACCAACTATTGCTTCTACAACTATCGCTACCCCTTAGTGATAAAGTAAAGCAATTACAGGGCGATTGCATTGCATACAATAAAGCGACAACCATATGGCTCCTGCCACTTGCTGATAACTCCGTTACAAAACATGATCATCTCATACAATAAAATATAGCATCATGTCTTGACCATATCACATCACAACATGCCCTGCAAAAACAAGTTAGATGTCCTCTACTTTGTTGTTGCAAGTTTTATGTGGCTGCTACGGGCTGAGCAAGAACCGTTTCTTACCTACGCATCAAAACCACAATGATAGTTTGTCAAGTTAGTGCTGTTTTAACCTTCTCAAGGACCGGGCGTAGCCACACTCGGTTCAACTAAAGTTGGAGAAATTGACACCCACCAGCCACATGTGTGCAAAGCACGTCGGTAGAACCAGTCTTGCGTAAGCGTACGCGTAATGTCGGTTCGGGCCGCTTCATCCAACAATACCGACGAACCAAAGTATGACATGCTGGTAAGTAGTATGACTTGTATCGCCCACAACTCACTTGTGTTCTACTCGTGCATATAACATCTACACATAAACCAGGCTCGGATGCCACTGTTGGGGAATGTAGTAATTTCAAAAACATTCCTACGCACACGCAAGATCATGGTGATGCATAGCAACAAGAGGGGAGAGTGTCGTCCACGTACCCTCGTAGACCATTAAGCGGAAGTGTTATGACAACGCGGTTGATGTAGTCATACGTCTTCACGATCGATCGATCCTCAGTACCGAACGTACGGCACCTCCGCGTTCAACACACGTTCAGCTCGATGACGTCCCGCGATCTCACGATCCAGTAGAGCTCGAGGGAGAGTTTCGTCAGCACGTCGGCGTGGTGACGATGTTGATGAAGCTACCGACGCAAGGCTTCGCCTAAGCACCGCTACGATATGACCGAGGTGGATTATGGTGGAGGGGGGCGCCGCACACGGCTAAAAGATCAATGATCAATTGTTGTGTCCTTGGGGTGCCCCCTGCCCCCGTATATAAAGAAGCTAGGGGGAAGGCGGGCGGCCAAGGAGGATGGGGCGCCAAGGGGGGAGTCCTACTCCCACCGGGAGTAGGACTCCTCTTTTCCTAGTAGGAGTAGGAGAAGAGGGAAGGAGGAGAGAGAGGGGAAGGCAAGGGGGTTCCCCCCCTCCTTGTCCAATTCGGACTAGAGGGGGAGGGGGCACGCGGCCTACCCTGGCCGCCCCTCCTCTTCTCCACTAAGGCCCATTAGGCCCAATATACTCCCCGGGGGGTTCTGGTAACCCCCCGGTACTCCCGTATATGTCCGAAACCTCCCGAAACACTTCCGGTGTCCGAACATAGTCATCCAATATATCGATCTTTACATCTCGACCATTTCGAGACTCCTCGTCATGTCCGTGATCATATCCGCGACTCCGAACTACCTTCGGTACATCAAAACATATAAACTCATAATACCGATCGTCACAGAACTTTAAGCGTGCGGACCCTTCGGGTCGAGAACTATGTAGACATGACCGAGACACATCTCCAGTCAATAACCAATAGCGGAACCTAGATGCTCATATTGGTTCCTACATATTCTACGAAGATCTTTATTGGTCAAACCGCATAACAACATACGTTGTTCCCTTTGTCATCGGTATGTTACTTGCCCAAGATTCGATCGTCGGTATCTTAATACCTAGCTCAATCTCATTACCGGCAAGTCTCTTTACTCGTTCCGTAATGCATCATCCCGCAACTAACTCATTAGTCACATTGCTTGCAAGGCTTATAGTGATGTGCATTACCGAGAGGGCCCAGAGATACCTCTCCGACAATCGGAGTGACAAATCCTAATCTCGATCTATGTCAACTCAACAAGTTCCATCGGAGACACATGTAGAGCACCTTTATAATCACCCAGTTACGTTGTGACGTTTGGTAGCACACAAAGTGTTCCTCCGGTAATCGGGAGTTGCATAATCTCATAGTCATAGGAACATGTGTAAGTGCATCTAGTGCCCCTTAGTGATTTTGGTGTATTGAAGACTTATAGGTTAAGGGACTAATGCGTTTGTGAGTGTACACAGGTCTATAAGTCTATGAGGAGTTTGATATTTACAGAGAAAGTCGACCCCTAAAAATGAAGTTCTTCGACTGAAGACTTTGGTATTTCTGAAGACTTTCTGAAGACTTTGAAAGTGAAGAAATTGGTGTGACCTTGAAGACTTGGTATTCATTTGAGGAACATGAAGCGTGAAGACTTTTGTTTTTGTAGTTTCATTTTCTTTTTCTTGAGTCATAGGAAACACCGTACTGTTAAAGGGGGTCGAGGAAATACTAAGGAAAAATTTCCATGTGATGCTCAACTCAAAATCCTACACCTACCAATCCTTTCGAGTGAACCCATTGGAAATACAGTACAGTCAATTTCTTCAGTGACAGAGACGAAGTTCTTCTAGCCACTGAAGAATTTGTTCTGACTGAGGAGTTAGGAATTCGCCAGTGCGGATTGCCTACACAATGAGGAACATGATAGCCCTGAGGAATTTGATACTCAAATTTCCGACCGTTGCTGTGCTATGCGCCAGCTGTCCCAAAATATCTACCTACCTAACGGTCATATCATTGAAGGGCGTTTATGTCTTATCATGTCGGGCTACTCCCTAGGCTATAAATAGCCGCCCCCTACAACCACTAGCTGGTTGGCTGCTCCGAGAGAAACTGACACTTGTCATTTGAGAGCATCCCATCCTCCGAGGACTTTGAGCGAAAATCATCAAGTGAGGAAAACCCAAACCCGAACACCTACAATCCCAAAGTATTTGAGCATCACTGAAGAGATTGATCCTGTGTGGATCCGACGCTTGTTACCTTTGAAGAATGTGCTTCTTCCAGACGGTTAGGCGTCATGGTCTAGAGCATCCAAGAGGAAATTGTGGATCGCCGAGTGACCGAGTTTGTGAAGGTTCGAAAGTCACCTGAAGACTTACCAAGAGTGATTGGGCGAGGTCTATGTGACCTTAGCTCAAGGGGAATACGGTGAGGACTAAGTGTCCTGGACTGCGTGTTCAGGACTGGGTGTCCGGGACTGTGTGTCCTCGGGTTTAAATACCTAGCCGCCCTAACCAGATGTACAACTGAGACAGCAGTTGGAACTGGTCTACCAAATCATTGTCTTCACCAAACCTACTGGTTCTATTTCCTCAACTCTTTCATTTCCTCATTACTGTGTTGTGTAGTTGTTCATATCTGTGTTTGAAGACTTTGACTGAAGATTTTCTCAATTTCCTCAGTTCGATTTCTTCAGTCTGTTTGTCTTCATCCTGTGTTATCCTGTGTTTACGCTTCTGTACTCTGTGCTTGTCTTCATTTCATCATGATGACCATGCTTGTGTTCTGCTATGCATACTTTTGAGTACTTATTCCACTGCAAGTAGTTCTTCGCTAAGGAATTTCCTCACTGGCAAATTCCTCAGTGAAGAATTCATAAAAATCGCCTATTCACCCCCCCTCTAGTCGATATAACGCACTTTCAATTGGTATCAGAGCAAGGTACTCCCATGTTCTGTGTGATTTTGGTTTAACCAGCTGGAGTTTTAGTTATGTCGACCGCAGGTATGAAGAAAGTGACATGCCCCATCTTTGACGGTCACGAGTATCCCAAGTGGAAGGCATGATGAAGAAGCGCCTCATGGCAATGAACAGCGAACTGTGGACCGTCACTGAGATTGGTCTTACCGATCTGTGCAAGGCGGCGGAAGCTGATGACATTCGCAAGTACACTCTTCTCAACGTCACGGCGAAGGACGTCATCTGCTCCTGTTTGTCTCAAAATCAGTTCAGGAACATTATGCATCTCGATCAAGCGAAGCTTATCTGGGACCGTCTCTCTGATGTCTATGAAGGTCATCGAACCCGTCATGATCCTTGGTTTGAGGATTTCAAGGAATCACTCAAAACGATGACTTTCGAACCTGAACCATCATCTTCTGCACCATGCCTCATGGCAAAAGGTGCCAAGGTAACCGAATGTTCCTCATCCGAGTCTAGTGATGATGAATCTGATGATGATTTTGGACCTAGCTATACCAAGCTTGTTTGTATTGCCACTAAACAACAAAAGGCCTTGGAAAAGGTTCAAAACATGCTAGATAAAAGTGATGATATGTTGGGTGAAGAAATGGATCGCACTAAAACCTTGACTGAAAATCTTCAAAGACTTCAGTCTAGATTTGACAACCTTCAAGGTCATCATAACACTCTCTTATCTGATCATGAGAACCTTTCTTATGAATTTCTTCAGAGAAAGCAAGATCTTGAAAAGCTAAGAGTGAGTTATGAAGATCTTCAGAAGGAGCGCGATTCATTACTTGCTCAACAAATCAGCGCTGCTCAGGAAGAATTTGTTCCTCCATGTTTGAAATGCATTGAATGTGAATCTGCTAATTCTTCACCTGAATGTTCAAATGCTTCTAATGCTACAAATTCTTCAACTGTCTCTGCTGTCACTAATTCCTCATCTGAGGACATTGCTAGTATCACTGACGATGCAGGGCTGAAGGAATTGTACATGACAGGCATGTACAAAAGCCTCAAAGGGCATCAGACTTTTTGTGATGTGCTTAAAAAGCAGATCCTCAACAAGAACCCTAGGAAAGAGGGTATTGCCTTTGAGAGGAAACTCAACGCTGATGGTACATATTGGAAGCCTGAGCAGTACCCCAAAACCTCATGGGTTGCTGCAAAGGGACCTCCAGTTCATCCATCTAATTTATCTGGCTTTACATGTGAATCTTCTCATTCTTCTGATGAGTCATTTGACTCCAACTATAAACTGTTCAAAAATCAGAATGGTGAAGTATTTGCTAGATATGTTGGCACTAACTGCAGGAACGGTTCCCCTGTGAAGAAAATCTGGGTTCCCAAAAGGTGCCTTGAAAGTCTTCAGGTGAATGTCCTCATGACACCACCTGTGAAGAATAGGAACCCCAGATCAAATTCTTCATATGGACCAAATTCTTCATATGGATCCAAGTCCTCATACGGATCAAATTCCTCACATGGATCAAATTCCTCAATAGGATCAAAGTCCTCATATGAACATCATCGTGCTAACAACTATGTTTCATAGGGAA
Organism: Triticum aestivum; assembly: GCF_018294505.1. Lineage (NCBI taxonomy): Eukaryota > Viridiplantae > Streptophyta > Magnoliopsida > Poales > Poaceae > Triticum > Triticum aestivum. The sequence continues at coordinate 353,851,090 of NC_057805.1, read as the reverse complement.
GAGCTAAGGGCTATGAATATGAGCATTATTCTTCTAATCATTATGTTCATAAGTCCTCGAAGAATTTCTCTGCTTATGCATATGCTTACCCTAACTCCTCTTATGTGAAACTAAATGGATTGGCTTCTATGCCACCTTTCTCGTATGGAGCTCGCAGAGTGATGAACTCTTTGCCACCCCTTCAGATGTGGGTGGTGAAGAAAAAGAACTAATCTCTTATGCAGGGTCAGGTCTCCAGACGTACTTTAACGTCTGAAGAATTTGCTGGAGACCTGAAAAGTGCCTGAAAGGACGCAGGCTAATCATGAAGAACTGAACTTTCATTTCTCACGTCCTCATACTGTTTTTAAATGTTGCATTGCTTGATGAAATTGGTCTGATGAATTGTGATGTCATATTCTTCACTGGTGAAGTATATGAAGTTTGTAAGCTGCACTGATTCATCTGCAGGATGATCAACCCAAAGCCACTGAGTGGGTCCTTGATAGTGGATGTACAAATCACATGACTGGTGACAAGAATCTATTGATTGATGCTCCCTTATCACCATCACATCTGAAGCATATCATCTTCGCTGACAAAGGCAAAAGTCAGGTATTGGGTCTAGGTAAGGTTGCGATCACAAAGGATCGACACATGGACAAAGTCATGCTTGTCGAGTCCTTAGGATACAACCTCATGTCTATCTCAATGCTTTGTGATCTTGATATGGTAGTTGTCTTTGGCAAGTATCGTTGTGTTGTGGTTATGGAAGCTGACAATTCCAAAGTCTTCGAAGGCTTTAGGAGAGGAGACTTGTATATTGTTGATTTCTCTACAGGACCGCAACCGGCCGTGTGCCTACTCGCAAAAGCTTCAGAAGGTTGGCTATGGCATCGACGACTTGGTCATGCAGGCATGAGGAATTTGCACACGCTTGCAAAGAAGAAGCATGTCATTGGCATTGAAAATGTCAAATTCCTCAAGGATCACTTGTGTGGAGCTTGTGAAGCTGGAAGATGACCAAGGCTAAGCATCCAGCGAAGACTATCATGACCACTACTCGACCATTCGAATTGCTTCACATGGACCTCTTTGGTCCTAACCATTACTCAGCTGTCACAAATGGCGCATCTCTCTATGGTCTTGTTATTGTTGATGATTACTCTCGTTACACATGGGTACACATTGTTACTTACAAACATGAAGTGCAGGAAGTCTTCAAACGATTTTCGTCGAGGGCTTCAACCAACTTTGGTGTGAAGATCAAGCACATCAGAAGTGACAATGGAACTGAGTTCAAGAATTCTGGTCTTGATGACTATCTTGATGAACTTGGTATTACTCATGAGTTATCTGCTCCTTATACTCCTCAGCAGAATGGCGTCGTGGAGCGCAAGAACAGAACTCTTGCTGAGATGGCTCGCACTATGCTTGATGAGTACAAGACGCCTCGTCACTTCTGGATTGAGGCAATTTATATTGCGTGCCACATCATCAACAGGGTATATCTTCACAAATTCTTCAAGAAGACTGCCTATGAACTCCTCACTGACAAGAAACCCAATGTGAGTTATTTCAAAGTCTTCGGTGCTAAATGTTGGATTAGAGATCCTCATCACAATGCTAAATTTGCACCAAAAGCACATGAAGGTTTTATGCTTGGTTACGGAAAGGACTCGCACACCTACAGAGTCTTCAACACCGTTCTTCACAAGGTTGTTGAAACTGTAGATGTGCGGTTCGATGAAACTAAAGGCTCGCAAAGAGAGCACCTACCCTCTGTGATAGATGAACCAACACCTGAGGAAACTATCAAGTTCAAGGCTACTGAGGATGTCATTCCTACCGAAGAATATGCTGAAGAATTCATTCCAGAACGTGAAGAACGTCGAGCTAATGCACCTGAAGAAATTGCTGAAGAAAATGGTGCTGAAGAAAATGCTGATCAAATTCCTCGACGACAACCTACTCATCCTCGCGTTGCAAAAGAAGTGCAAGTTGAGAAGATCATAGATGACATTGAAGCACCAGGTCCCCTCACACGCTCAAAAGCTTCACATTTATCTAAATTTTGTGGGCACTATGCTTTTGTCTCTATCATAGAGCCCACTAAGGTAGATGAAGCATTTCTAGAGCCTGAGTGGATTCAGGCCATGCAAGAAGAATTACATCAGTTCGAGCTCAACAACGTTTGGGAACTGGTCAATCGTCCAGATCCTCGCAAACACAATATCATTGGCACAAAGTGGATCTACCGCAACAAGCAAGATTAAAATGGCCTTGTGGTGAGGAATAAGGCACAGCTAGTAGCTCAAGGCTACACACAGGTTGAAGGAATTGATTTCGATGAAACTTTTGCACCTGTTGCTAGACTTGAAGCTATTCGCATATTACTTGCTTATGCTAACCATCATGATATCACTTTATATCAAATGGATGTGAAAAGTGCATTCCTCAATGGTAAGCTTGAGGAAGAAGTATATGTTGCTCAACCCCCAGGTTTTGAAGATCCTAAGCATCCTGACAAAGTCTTCAGACTAAATAAGGCCCTCTATGGCCTCAAGCAGGCCCCTCGGGTGTGGTATGATATTTGAAGGAATTCCTCATGAAGAAAGGCTTCAAACCGGTTCACTCGACCCTACTCTTTTCACTAAATCATATGATGATGAATTGTTTGTATGCCAAATATATGTTGATGATATCATCTTTGGTTGTACTGACCAACGTTATAGTGATGAATTTGCCTATATGGTGAGTGAAGAATATCAAATGTCTATGATGGGAGAGTTGAAATTCTTCTAAGGTCTTCAAATTCGTCAATAGCATAATGGCATATTCATATCTCAGGAGAAATACCTCAAGGTTGTACTGAGGAAATTCAACATGCAAGATTGCAAAGGCGTCAAAATTCCGATGCCCACAAATGGCCATCTGTGCACTGATGAAAATGGTATTGACTTCGATCAAAAGGTATACCGCTCCATGATTGGTTCTTTATTGTACCTATGTGCATCTAGGCCAGATATTATGCTTAGTGTTTGCATGTGTGCCCGATTTCAAGCTACACCGAAGGAATCACACCATAAGGCTGTGAAACATATTCTTCGATATCTAGCTCACACACCAACACTAGGATTATGGTACCCCAAGGGCTCGGCTTTTAAGCTCATTGGATATTCTGACTCTGACTATGCTGGTGATCGTGTGGATCGCAAGTCAACATCTGGTACATGTCATTTCCTCGGACGATCTTTGGTCTGTTGGTCCTCGAAGAAGCAGAACTGCGTATCACTGTCTACTGCTGAAGCTGAGTACATTGCTACTGGTTCTTGCTGTGCTCAATTGCTGTGGATGAAGCAAACTCTCAAGGACTACGGCGTCAACGTGAAGAATGTGCCTCTCTTCTGTGACAATGAGAGTGCCATCAAGATTGCTCACAACCCAGTTCAGCACTCGAAGACAAAGCACATTCAGATTCGTCATCATTTTCTTCGGGATAATGTGTTGAAGGGCGACATTTCTATTGAGCATGTGAAAACTGAAGAACAGCTGGCCGATATCTTCACAAAGCCCTTGGATGAGAAGAGATTTAGCAAGTTGCGGTGTGAGCTAAATATCTTAGAATCTTCGAATGTTCTTTGAAGAGGACGCTCATCCTAACACTTATGCAAAATTGATGACTTAGATGTGCAACACATGAAGAAACGTTTTTCTTCAATCAATGAAGAATAACACTCTAAGTGTGAAGAAATTAATGAAGAATTTGATTCTCAGAACCCTACGACAATTGTACGCGGTGTCTAAAATCATCATTCTTATACGGTGGGTCACGCCACCACAAAAGTTGAAAATCTTCAATTTGAGTTTTTCCTCAGTTTTTGAAATTCCTCAGTTGTTCATATTCTTCAACTTTGCAAAATCTTCACTGTTTCCGTCGTTTTTCTTCATTGGCTACATATATATATATATATATATATATATATATATATATATATATATATATATATATAACTTTATGTCCTCTACAGCATTCACTTATGGCTAATTCTTCAAGTTGGTTTTTCTGCTAAGTGAATGTGATCGGACCCTTCCCCCTCTATGCTATACTCAACCCAATCTATTCACAAATTCTTCATGTGCGTTCTATTTGAAAATCATTCAAAATGTTCACTGTGTCCTTGTCAGTTGAAGAATTTGCGAACGGAACTTTTAATTTATCTTACCAAATTTTCGGCTTTGCCGCTCAAACCGCTCCGCTTCCCACGATATACTTATCTATTCACCCACGATCTAACACGATCTCCACTTCTCAGTACATGGGTGACACATGTCAAGCGAATGAGAAGGGTCAGGGGCACGTTCGTCCAATTTCTTTGGGCGAACAGTTTTTCACCGTGGCTATAAATACCCCCTCTCCCCTTCCTCACTTCTTTTACTCCGCTCAACCTCTCTCCAGCTCGAGCTTCTCAAACCCTAGCGCCGCCGCTACATCATCGTCGCCGGTGAGGAAGAGCTTCACTGCCTCGACCTCGTCACCGCCGTACTCGCGCCGGCCGCGGAAATCTTCACTCCGCTGCCGCCGTACTCGCGCCGGTCGCGGAAATCTTCACTCCGGCGCCGCCGTAGCCGTCTTCCTCCGCCAAGTTAGGGCGTGGAAGATCTGTGCAGACGAGCTTCACTTCTCCACATCCCAGTTCGTCGTCTTCTTCGTTCAGGGTAATTAAAAGTTATTTTTACTGCCCTCTTTGATTCAAATGACTTCTACAAAATCTTCAAAGGTGTTTATTCCTCAAATTTTTCACGCACTGAACACCTCACTTATCATCTGTTCTTGATTCGCTTATCTAAGCATCATTTTTCTTCAAGATTCCTCAATTGTGTGGATCTTCGATCTATACAATTCTGGAACCTAAGACAAAGAACGCTTAGTGAAATTCTTCAAGACTCATCTGGTCAAATTCCTCAAACTTGTTCTTTTTGAAAAACCTTCTGAGAACGCATATGACCTCTCCAAATTCCTCGCAACTATACTCTGTTCACAGGTACTCATGTCCGCTGCTGAATCACTAGGTTCTCATCAACTTAACTCATTTGCAGCGTTACTCGAAGAAAAGTTGCATACTTCTTCAGAGAGTTCAATTGTTCAAATTCCTCAACTGAAGAAAATGGCTGATGGAAAGAAGCCACAGAAAGGAGGAAAGAGGCCTGAGGTCAATACTGCCTTTGAAATCCCTGAGGACATTTATGCTGGGTACGGCACACCCCCTGAGGAAGATAAGAATCAGCGCAAGGTGCGCATTCAGAGGATAGAAAGGAGATGGGCAAAAGAGTGGAGGGAGTACAGGTATGTGACTCCAAAATACATGAAGAAATTCGCTGTTACTCCTCCATGCTCAAGACCACCATTGGCACCTGGCCAAGAGGCAGATCCCACTAGCATCAAGCGCGGTGAGGATTTTCCTGAAGAATGGGCCAAGCGCCAGGCCAAGTTGGCCAAACAGGCAAAAGATGCAGTGAAGAAATTCAACGAACATTCCACTGCTGCTGCTGAGGCCTCTATAAGGCCGAAGAAATCCATGGCAAAGAAGCCTGTGCACAAGCCAAGTGCCTCTTCTTCAATGCCCTCACGGCCAATTTCCTCAGCTCAACCCTCACGGCCAATTCCTGAAGCCGCTCCTGCTCCTCCAAAGTCCTCAGCTGCTCCGACAAAATCCTTGGCACTTGTGCATCTCGCCACGTGCCAAAGGACTACACGCATCTCTATTGCCTCAGGAGCTTCGGCTAGTTCCTCAGCTGCACCAAATTCTTCAACAAGACCCTCTCTGCTGAAGACAAAGACCATTGTTGGACGGGGCTCTCGCCCGAGTCCTCACAAGAAGCAGGTCGCCTTCCAAGTGCCGTCTGACGAAGACGAAGCTGATGATGAAGAACATGCTGAGATCATCAGAGATAGGCAAGTCAGGGCCGCTAGAGCCAAGGGCACACATGTGCCACTGTTTTTGGATCCAAGGTTGATCCTCGACTATATTGATCTCTGGCACAAGGACCCAAACACTCCTATTCCTGATTTCAAGTTGACACCTGGCCAAAGTCACATGCTGACCCATTTCATCCAAGAAGAAAAATGGAAATATGAGAAGCCAGGCAGATCAAGAAAATGCAATATAAGAAGGAGAAATTTCTGAAGAACAACGTTGTCACTATGACAACTGATGAACTTGTAAAGATTCAGTCTGAAATCAAAGTCCTCGGCGATGATTTCAATGCTTACTATGCTGATTGGCAAGGAGCCAAGGTCAGGTTTGTTAAACTGACTAAGAAGTTCACCACCAATGTTGCAGCTCCAACGCAACAGGAAATTCCTCAGGCTGAAGCATCTGCTCAGCCAACTGAAGAACATGCCAGCACTGCTGATGACAATTAGGCTGCTGAAGAAAATGTGAGTTCCAAGGCTGATGACTGCATTCCAGCCACTGAAGAAATTGCCAGGGCACCCACTAGTGGTGCGCCTGAAGAAAATGAAGAGGTCAGGGCAATTGCATCAGTTGTGCCTGAAGAAAATCAAACACATTCCTCTGCTCCTCCTGCGCCTACTCCAACTCCAATCCTTCCATCTGCATCAGATGTGAAGAAGACCAAGGCTGCAGAGCATGCAGCAGTGAAGAAAAGGAAAGCATCAACTCCTTCAGATTCTTTAGCACCGAAGAAGATGAAGAAATTGACAAGTTCATTTGCTACTCCAATTGATGATGTTCCAGTTTCCTCCATGCCATCAAAGGAAATCATCCCTTTTGATGAAAAATATGAGATCCCTAGCGGATCTGATGAAGAAAATCCTTCTGCTGCTTCGTCAGAGTAGATGGATGAAGAAATTGAAGTTGATAGAATCCCTTCAACCCCCACAGTCTCCTCGCCTATGCCTCAGTTTACTGCTGAAGAGGCTAGCGTTGAAGAAATGGAAGATGAAGATGTGGACATTGGCTGTACCACACCTGTGATGAATGATGACTTTTGGGAAAGTCAGCACCCCAATTCTCCACTCTTCATTCCACTGCAGCAAATTCCTCAGTCCCCAGTCACTACAGTTCAAATGGGATCTGATGAAGCTCATGAAGACATTCCGGCCGCTAGTGCTGAAGAAAATGAAAATGAAGAATTCAAGAACCAGGCTACCACTGAAGAGGAACCAGAAATTCCTCAGCCTGAAGAACCTGAGATTGCGATTCCTGAGGTCATCATGCAACTGACTGACACTCCTCTGCGCAAGCCAAAGGATCCATTCTCAAGGAAGCAAAAATTCAAGGCTGATGATTTCTTCGGCGAGCACGTATTCTTCACCGAGTACAACCCTTATGACTCTGCTCGCATAAGGAAGAGGCATTTCTGGACTGTCAGCCAGGCAAATTTCTATTCCTCAGTGCTGTTCAACAAAGACAAAGTCTTCGATCATGAGCACATTCCTCACGTGGATATGGAATCTCTGCCATGCTTCGTGCCACTCCTCAGTGTTCTTTACGACGCTGGACTGTTAAATTTCTGCACTGACATATGTGATTGGAATGAAGAGCTAATTCTTCAATTTTATGCAACACTGCACATCACCGACAACTCTGAAGATGTGAATTCATGGGTGCTGGACTGGATGTCTGAAAACACTCACTACAAAGCACCAGCTACTGAATTGCTTCGTGCTTTGCCTCTCAGTCCGCCCCTTGAAGGTGCTTGTTGCGTCTACAATGAACCTGAGCTTACCGATCACTACATGCAAGTGCTGTTGAAGCCTTTGAAGCCAGGTCAGGCCCCAAGAACAAAATTCCTTGTGAAGGAATTGTTGTATGTGCCTCGGACTGTCTATCGCATTCTGACGAAGACATTGAGTCCTATCAAGGGCCACGACTCAAATGAAGAAGAATTCGTTGGCATCATGAAGAATCTGCTTTTCAATATCATTCATGGCGTTCCCGTCAACTTCCATGATTTCTTCATGAGGACTCTGGTCAATGTCGCAATGTCACCATTTGAGTTGAAGCCTTATGCACCATGGATTATGAGATTCATCAGAACAAGGTCTTCACTCAACTACAAAGCTGATACACTGAACCATTGCAGCTACTTGCCCCCGATCGAAGTCCTCAAACGGACATTTTCCTCAGCTGATGAAAAGGGCAAGGCTACTGCTGTAATTGATGAAGGCATTCGTCCATTGGATGGACAATTTCGCAAGGTTGCATCCTACTCCACCAATGATGACTCTGCCACCCATGACTCTGCCGCAAACACACCCAAGCAAAATCCTCAAGGCACAGCACCCAGGGTGATGACTGACGGTGAGCTTCTCCTCAGTCTTCATCAGAAGGTTGATCGCAATCATAAATGGGTCAAGCGTCAGTTTGGTTCAATTCTTCACAACATGACTGCTACCCACAATGCAGTGAAGAAAAACCACTACTACCTTCATGAAACCCTAAACCGCACCTGGGCTGTTCTGTCTCAAGTCTATAGTGAAAAAGATCTGAAAAAAATGGGTCTCAAGGAAGATCTTGACTGGGCTGCACCTCCTCCGAAGAAGTAAGAAGGTCAAGGTTCCTTCCTTGGCGGCCAGCTCCTATTCTTCATCACGTGACACTGATGAACATGAAGACTTGGACGACACTGCGGCAGGCCCAACATCAACAAATGACCCCAACAACACTGGCGCTCCTTCATCAACTTGATATTCTTCAGGGGCGTTAGTCCTCATTTTCGATCCTTTTGGTCATTCGATGACAAAGGGGGAGAAATTTGAGTTAGTCTTCAAGCGGGTCTATTATAAGTTACAATCTCGTTCTTCTGATGACTTTGCTGGATCGAGTTGTAAACTTAAACTCTATGGTGACCTGAGACTTTTGTTGTGTTCTTCTACATGCTTATTCCTTGTTAATGTTATTGCACGCATGCTGAATTACATCAGTCACCATATTTCATCATGCATTTCAAATTCTTCATATTATATGTCAAATGCGTGTATGAATTACAAGATATAGGGGGGGATCTCCATGATTCAACTCTTCAAGTGTGCATTGCTTCAAAAGCAAATTCCTCACTATGCACATCTTCAGGGGGAGTTCTTCTATATCTTGCAATCAAATTCCTCAATATCAGTATTTACACTTCATATGTTTATCCCCGTTGAAAACTTAACCTATATTTTCATCAATCACTAAAAAAAGGGAGATTCTAAGTGCATCTAGTGCCCCTTAGTGATTTTGGTGTATTGAAGACTTATAGGTTAAGGGACTAATGCGTTTGTGAGTGTACACAGGTCTATAAGTCTATGAGGAGTTTGATATTTACAGAGAAAGTCGACCCCTAAAAATGAAGTTCTTCGACTGAAGACTTTGGTATTTCTGAAGACTTTCTGAAGACTTTGAAAGTGAAGAAATTGGTGTGACCTTGAAGACTTGGTATTCATTTGAGGAACATGAAGCGTGAAGACTTTTGTTTTTGTAGTTTCATTTTCTTTTTCTTGAGTCATAGGAAACACCGTACTGTTAAAGGGGGTCGAGGAAATACTAAGGAAAAATTTCCATGTGATGCTCAACTCAAAATCCTACACCTACCAATCCTTTCGAGTGAACCCATTGGAAATACAGTACAGTCAATTTCTTCAGTGACAGAGACGAAGTTCTTCTGGCCACTGAAGAATTTGTTCTGACTGAGGAGTTAGGAATTCGCCAGTGTGGATTGCATACACAGTGAGGAACATGATAGCCCTGAGGAATTTGATACTCAAATTTCCGACCGTTGCTGTGCTATGCGCCAGCTGTCCCAAAATATCTACCCACCTAACGGTCATATCATTGAAGGGCATTTATCTCTTATCATGTCGAGCTGCTCCCTAGGCTATAAATAGCCACCCCCTACAACCACTAGCTGGTTGGCTGCTCCGCGAGAAACTGACACTTGTCATTTGAGAGCATCCCATCCTCCGAGGACTTTGAGCGAAAATCATCAAGTGAGGAAAACCCAAACCCAAACACCTACAAACCCAAAGTGATTGAGCATCACTGAAGAGATTGATCCTGTGTGGATCCGACGCTTGTTACCTTTGAAGACTGTGCTTCTTCCAGACGGTTAGGCGTCATGGTCTAGAGCATCCAAGAGGAAATTGTGGATCGCCGAGTGACCGAGTTTGTGAAGGTTCGGAAGTCACCTGAAGACTTACCAAGAGTGATTGGGCGAGGTCTGTGTGACCTTAGCTCAAGGGGAATACGGTGAGGACTAAGTGTCCTGGACTGCGTGTTCAGAACTGGGTGTCCGGGACTGTGTGTCCTCAGGTTTAAATACCTAGCCGCCCTAACCAGATGTACAACTGAGACAGCAGTTGGAACTGGTCTACCAAATCATTGTCTTCACCAAGCCTACTGGTTCTATTTCCTCAACTCTTTCATTTCCTCATTACTGTGTTGTGCTGTTGTTCATATCTGTGTTTGAAGACTTTGACTGAAGACTTTCTCAATTTCCTCAGTTCAATTTCTTTAGTCTGTTTGTCTTCATCCTGTGCTATCATGTGTTTACGCTTCTGTACTCTGTGTTTGTCTTCATTTCATCATGATGACCATGCTTGTGTTCTGCTATGCATACTTTTGAGTACTTATTCCGCTGCAAGTAGTTCTTCGCTAAGTAATTTCCTCACTGGCAAATTTCACAGTGAAGAATTCATAAAAATCGCCTATTTACCCCCCTCTAGTCGATATAACGCACTTTCAACATGTATAAGTCATGAAGAAAGCAATAGCAGTAAATTAAACGATCAAGTGCTAAGCTAACGGAATGGGTCAAGTCAATCACATCATTCTCCTAATGATGTGATCCCGTTAATCAAATGACAACTCATGTCTATGGCTAGGAAACTCAACCATCTTTGATCAACGAGCTAGTCAAGTAGAGGCATACTAGTGACACTGTGTTTGTCTATGTATTCACACATGTATTATGTTTCCGGTTAATACAATTCTAGCATGAATAATAAACATTTATCATGATATGAGGAAATAAATAATAACTTTATTATTGCCTCTAGGGCATATTTCCTTCAATGACAACTAGAACCGGATACTCAATAAAACACACCCTTCCAAGTGCCAGATATAACCCGGTGATCGCTCTCACACAGGGCGACGAGGGGAGGATCGCTGGGTAGGATTATGCTATGCGATGATACTTGGTGAAATTACCATCTACTCTCTTCTACATGGTGCAAGATGGAGGCTGCCAGAAGCATAGTCTTCGACAGGACTAGCTATCCCCCTCTTATTCTGGCATTCTGCAGTTCAGTCCACCGATATGGCCCCTTTACACATATACCCATGCATATGTAGTGTAGATCCTTGCTTGCGAGTACTTTGGAAGAGTACTCACGGTTGCTTTGCTCCCCCTTTTCCCCCTTTTCCTTTCTTCCTGGTTGTCGCAACCAGATGCTGGAGCCCAGGAGCCACACACCACCGTCGACGACGACCCCTACTACATCGAGGGTGCCTACTACTACGTGCAGGCCGCCGCCGATGACCAGGAGTAGTTTAGGAGGATCCCAGGCAGGAGGCATGCGCCTCTTTCGATCTGTATCCCAGTTTGTGCTAGCCATCTTATGGCAACTTGTTTAACTTATGTCTGTACTCAGATATTGATGCTTCCGCTGACTCATCTATGATCGAGCACTTGTACTCGAGCCCTCGAGGCCCCTAGCTTGTAATATGATGCTTGTATGACTTATTTATGTTTTTAGAGTTGTGTTGTGATATCTTCCCGTGAGTCCCTGATCTTGATCGTACACGTTTGCGTGCATGATTAGTGTACGATTGAATCGGGGGCGTCACAGTCGGTCCCACCCAAAAGCCTAACGTTCACATTTTGAACTAAATCGGTCTGACCGGGTTTCATTATTCGGTCCCACCGAGTTTGGTGATTTGTGTGTAACGGTTAGATTTTGTGTGGAGGTTATATATACCCCTCCACCCACTCTTCATTCGTGGAGAGAGCCATCAGAACATGCCTACACTTCCAACATACATTTTCTGAGAGAGAACCACCTACACTTGTGTTGAGGTCAAGATATTCTATTCCAACCACATAAATCTTGATCTCTAGCCTTCCCCAAGTTGCTTTCCACTCAAATCATCTTTCCACCAAATCCAATCCTATGAGAGAGAGTTGAGTGTTGGGGAGACTATCATTTGAAGCACAAGAGCAAGGAGTTCATCATCAACACACCATCTATTACCTTTTGGAGAGTGGTGTCTCCTAGATTGGTTAGGTGTCACTTGGGAGCCTCCGTCAAGATTGTGGAGTTGAACCAAGGAGTTTGTACGGGCAAGGAGATCGCCTACTTCGTGAAGATATACCCTAGTGAGGCAAGTCCTTCGTGGGTAATGGCCATGGTGGGATAGACAAGGTTGCTTCTTCGTGGACCCTTCGTGGGTGGAGCCCTCCGTGGACTCGCGCAACCGTTACCCTTCATGGGTTGAAGTATCCATCAACGTGGATAAAAATCTCTGTGTCTACATTACGTTTGCTCCCTCAAACTCCTCCCTTTACCTTCATGTGCAATTGTTTTACATTCCACTGCTATACTCTTAGAATTGCATGTGTAGGTTGATTGCTTGACTTTTGCAAAATTGCTAAAATCTGCCAAGACTTAAAATTGGGAAAAGGCTAGATTTTTATTTGGTCAAGTAGTCTAATTCCCCACCTCTAGACATACTTTCGATCCTACAAGTGGTATCAGAGCTACGGTCTCCATTTGCCTTGATTTCCATAGCTTTTGGTGATCATAGCCTTGGTTTCACAACCTAGGAGAGTATGGCGTCTAGCGAGGGAAATTACCACCATAAAGGTCCTTAATTTGATGGTACTAATTTTGCTAGTTGGAAGCATAAGATGAAAATGCATATTCTTGAACATAACCCCGCCGTTTGGGCTATTGTGTGTCTTGGCTTGCAAGGTGAATTCTTTGATGAGAGAGAACCGAACCGTGAAGCTACCGCGGAAGAGTTGAAGATGCTGCAATACAATGCTCAAGCTTCTGATATCCTGTTCAATGGATTGTGACCTGAAGAATTCAACAAAATCAGCCGTCTTGAGAATGCAAAGGAAATTTGGGATACTTTGATTGATATGCACGAGGGTACCGACTCCATCAAGGAATCCAAATTGGATGCTTCAAAGTCAGCTTGACAAGTTCAAAATGAAGGATGGTGAAGGTGTCGCTGAAATGTACTCTTGGCTTGCTCTCATCACAAATGAGATTGCCGGCTTAGGAAGTGAAGAAATGACCGATAGATTCATCATCAAGAAGATCCTAAGAGCCTTGGATGGAAAATATGATACCGTGTGCACATTGATCCAAATGATGCCCAATTACAATGATCTCAAGCCTACGGAAGTCATTGGAAGAATTGTTGCTCATGAGATGTCACTCAAGGATAAGGAAGAGCTTCACAACAAGTCAAGTGGTGCTTATAAAGCCTCATGTGATGCTCCCACATCTTCAAGTGAGAAACAAGCCTTCAATGAAGAATTGAGCCTAATGGTGAAGAACTTCAACAAGTTCTACAAGAGTAGAAGCAAGGAGAGAAGTTCCAAGTCAAGGTCCTACAATGACAAAAGATCTTCAAGTCGTGAACGTAATTGCTACAATCATGGAAGACCCGGACACTACTCCAATGAGTGTACGGCTCCCTACAAAAGAAGAAGTAGAAGAGAAGAATCTCCACCAAGAGGGAGAAGGAGTAGAGATGATATTTAAGAACGAAGAACCTCTCAGAGAAGCAAGGATTCAGAAAGGAAGGACAAATCATCAAAGATCTACACAAAACGAAGACATCAAGCTCATGTTGGTGAATGGGTATCCGGCTTTGACTCCAACCATCACTCCGAAAGAAGTTATCACTCCGACTCCGAATATACTCAAGATGAAGGTGTTGCCGGTCTAACACTTGTGTCAACCAACTCCTATGACATATTTGAATCACCAAATGAAGGAATTGGAAGATGCTTCATGGCTAAAGGCCCAAAGGTATCACACCCCGAGTATATTGATTTCAATAGTGATGAAAATGATTTGCTAGGAGATGATGATTTACTTGTTGACAACTCTAGTGATGAAAACTATGATCATGCTAATCAAGATAAAACGAATGACCATGATAAGAAGGAGATTGAGCGTCTAACTAAAGAACTAAACACTCTTAAGTTAGTCATGAAACTACCTTGGAAGATCATCGAGAACTTTTAAAGACTCATGAGAAGCTACGCTTTAAAAAGCTCAACCTTGAGCAAGAGCATGAGTTCTTAAAGGCAATCAATGATGATCTTCGCAAGAAAAGTTCTTCTTACATTGCCAAGCGTTTCTCTTGGCTACTTACATGCCACAAGTAAAATCTAGCAACAAGAGTAAGAAAGATTCTTCATGTAGTAGTAACAACAATCATGCTAAATCAAATATTGTTGCTTCTAGTAGTACTCTTGATTCCACTAACGATCCTCTTAGCCAAGTTACACTTGAGCAAGAAAATAGCTTATTGAAGGGAATTATAGAGAAAGGTGTTTACAAGAGCCTTGCCGGAAGTAAGCAATTAGAGGAAATTGTACGCAAGCAAGGAAGACATCGGAAGAATCAAGGTGTTGGTTTTGAACGAAAGTTCAATGCCAATGGAGTTGAGTGGGAAGAAGATCAATACCCCAAGACGAAGTTTGTTCCTCAACAAGAGAAGTATGATCCTACTTCTTTCCAAGGAACACAAGCTCAAGATGATCTTCCACCACAATACCACAAGCAAAAAGGCAAGGATAAGTTTCAAGAGGAGATTGATGCATTTGAAGAAGCTCCCAAGGCCTTGGTCAAGTGGGTTCCCAAGACTACATCAAGTTCTACTTCATCAAGTACGACTACAACTCCAAGGATTCCCATCAAGATGGTGTGGATCCTGAAGAAGAAGGACTAGAGAGTTCTTGAGGGTGACTCCGCCAACATATTTCACTCATATCATTTTGTCAAGGACAAGTGCAAACAACTTTCACATCATGCACTAGTTCAAGGAGTCACAAACCCTCTTGTTGGTAAGACAAGGGACAAGGTAACCTAATACTTTCATGGACATCATCTATGTGTACATCACTCTATGTCTATGGATGTCCTTGTTTGTTCCTTGTGGGACTAACCCGTGTAGGTATTGAAAGTGCAACGCATTCAAATGGATTGCTCCAAACGATCTACATCAACATTGAGCGTCCACATCTTCAACACCTACATGAAGTCATCATCGACAAAACCCAAGGTTAGTTCATCCCTCTTAGGGGGGATATCACATCTAGGGGGAGCTTTACTCTAATCAATTGAGCTAAAGCAACTCTAATGATGCGAACAAAACAATGCTTTATGTAAAGTGGCAACCCCACTTGTGCTTAAACAATGAGTATGACCTATGATCAAATGTTCTCATTTGACTCCTAAGTCAATATACTCATATATAGATGACCTAGTCATCGCCAATTGCTTGATAGGTGCTAGAGTGATTGTGCATGCTTTGCTTGATAATTGCTTGAGAAAGTGGCTGGAGCATTGGTTAACCCGAAGGACATGACTGTATACTCGTATTGGCCATAACGAGTAACAAAGGACGTTTTAGGAATGTCCCCGTTCTTGATTTTGATTTGATGGTAGCCCAACCTCAAATCCATCTTAGAGAAGACTGAGGATCCAGCGAGCTGATCATACAGGTCGTTGATCCTGGGAAGCGGATACTTGTTCTTGATTGTGACTAGGTTGACGGGTCGGTAATCTACAACCATCCAATCCGTACCATCCTTCTTCTTGATGAAGAGGACGGGGCAAGCCCACGGAGAAGAACTAGGACGGATGAAACCCTTTTTCAAGGACTCATCGAGTTGTTTCTTAAGCTCGGCTAGCTCTAGGGGTGCCATCTTATAGGGTCTTCTAGAGATTGGGACGGTTCCTGGAACGAGGTCTATCACGAACTCAACATCTCTGTCAGGTGGAATACCTGGCAGTTCTTCAGGGAAGACATCCGGGAAGTCACAGACTACCGGCACATCTTCGAGGTCTGGAAGAGGGTTGGCATTTAATGAGTAGAGCTGACGTTTAGACACTCGGGTCAAAACATTGACTGTCTTGCCCGACGGATGGGTGAGTTGAACAGTTCTAGTAGAGCAATCAATCTTAGCATAATGAGCTGACATCCAGTCCATACCCAAGATGATGTTTATGTCCGAGGACTTGAGAGCTATTAGTGACGCAAGGAAGACCAATCTGTCAACAAGAATTTCATTGCCATGGCTTATCTTAGAGGTTTGCCACTTAGAACCAGGGGTTTGGATTACCATGGAAGTGGGCATGTCACAGAATGTGGTGTTGTGTAATCGAGCATAGCTCTCAGAGATAAATGAATGAGATGCTCCAGTATCGAAAAGAACAGTTGCCGGATGGCAATTAACAAGGAGCGTACCAAGGACGACGTTGGGATCCCCATGAGTTTCTTCAGCTGAAACATAGTTGACATGGCCACGTGCTGTGGTGGCTGGCTTGGCGTAGTAAGTCTTTCCTGCTGGCTTACCACGGCCAACGGACTGTCCAGGTTGATTGAGGTTGTTTCGGGGGCACTCGCGCTGATAGTGACCCGTTTCTCCACACTTGAAGCATGTCACAATATTGGGGCGTGGAGCAGCATTAGCAGTGGGGCCACCATAGACTTTGGGCGGTGCATGCTGCTGGTTGGGGCGAGGCGCCTCGAAGGATGGCCTCGGAGTGAACCTGGGTGGTAGAGCAGTATTTGGAATCAAGACCCGGCGCTTCTGGGATCCGGAGCCAGATGAGGAACCAAAGTCACGAGAGTGCTTGCGTGTAGCGTCATAGTCAGTTTGTCCTGTCTCGGCACTGATGGCCTTATTGACCAACTTTTGGAAAGAGGTACACTCATGCAGACGGAGATCACGGCGAAGCTCGGGGCTAAGTCCCTTGCGGAACCTTGCCTGCTTCTTGGCGTCGGTGGATACCTCTTCAGGAGCATAGCGTGCTAGATTTCCAAACTCACGGCTGTATGCATCCACGGTCAGTCTGCCTTGGGTGAAGTTGCAGAATTCTTCGCGCTTGCGATCTATGAGACCCTCCAGGATGTGATGCTCACGGAAAGCCTCACTGAATTCAGCCCAAGTAGTGATTTGGCCAGCTGGGCGCATAGCCTCAAAGTTCTCCCACCAAAGGCTAGCAGGGCCTTCGAGGTGATAGGCAGCGTAGGTAACCTTATCAGCTTCGGCTACGTTGGCAGAACGTAGCTTATGGGTGATGCTGCGAAGCCAGTCATCCGCATCAAGGGGCTCGACGGAATGATTGAACTTCAGTGGGTACAACTTGATAAAGTCATTGAGGGACACCAGGTCGTTCCTCTGGTGACGTGCAGTATTCTGCTCAATTCGCTCTAGCAAGCGGTTAGTCTCACGCTTGTTTCTTTCTGCCTCCAGCATAACTTCGGCCAGTGAAGGCGGTTGGGGCAGATCCTCCGCCCTGGCTGCATTGGCTTCATCCTGCGCCTGGACAGCAGGGTTGTTGCGGGTGTTAACCATCCTAGGAGAAACAAGGCAACGATTTAGACGAGGATGGCTAAATCTTGATAGGGAAAAGCGGAATGTAATGGATAACGCGGAATGCAGAGATGACCATCAGTATGACATGGTAACATAGCAACATACATATACCAACGGTCATACACGCCATACATAGTTTAGTACAAGCCCAGGCTAAGGTACAACTACGATGAAAGACGATACATCTCATCAGAGGCATTCCAAGCTCCTATACATTATTTTTCTACACCTCCGGAACGTGATACACACCAAGTTGTATTCCACAAGACACGCAGGACTGTGGAGATTACAACTGTTACAATACTAGTAGATCTACTGCCAACTCAGAAGTCTCCGTAGTAATCCTCATAGAAGTCACCACCATGTCCTGGAAGCTGAACATGATCATCCGGAAACAGACGGTCCTGTGGAGCCTGCGGTCCATAGGGACTCGGGTGTGGCCTTGGTCCAACAAACGGTGGCAGACGGGGTCCACGAGGAGGGGTGATGCCTCCTACATCACACCATTCCATACATTCTGGCAGACCAGATTGCACGGGGTATAAGTCCCTCATGTCCATGAACCCAGCTTGCACGGCAGGTGCAAACCGTGTCAGAGTGGCCCAGTGATCAGCACGAGCATTAAAGAGCTCCATTCGCAAGGCACGATTCTCACGGTCCTTGTCCTCAAGCATCTCAGTGGTGGTGCGGAGTAGTGAGTCCTCATGGGTAGAATCACAGTAAGTAGCCTGATAGTACCCCTGTGCCCCAGGGAGTGCTGCTGGCATGTAGCGGTAGTCGGTGTTCTGAAGCAAAGCAGTTTTGGCTCGCATGATAGTCATCATTGAGTAAGCTGCGTCCTGCACAGACATCTCGATAGTAACCCCAAGTCCATAAGAGCAATGGAGGGGTTCAGTGGCTCCGGGATAGGATGGATAAATTCTGACGGTGCAAAGATATTGACTTTGGTTAAAGTCTCGGAACTGCTCCTCGACGGTATACTCGGGATACCAACGATAGCCTGTCTCAACCATCACTCGGACCAACATGGCCGTGTGTCCAGGTACGCCGATGCACCGGGTCAGACGAACCACTTGGTTCTGGGAACGGGTGGCCATCTGAAAGCACGAAATGATGCAAGGCATTAGTATTACTAGGAGAATTCGGACAGCATAACGGCTGTAAATGCTCGAAAAAGGATTTGAGACATTCGCAACAGTTTTGCAATACCACTCAACAACATCATGTCAAGGTTCTGGTTCAACCGACAACATACTAGGGTAGTAGAAACTGAACCGAAGCATGGAACCAACAATCCTATAAGTTACTACGGATTAGTAACACGTGAACCTGATAGAGAGGAGAGAGCCTAGTCCTTAACCCACGTAGAATGAGAAGAGAATGACTCAGATCAGAGGGCATGAGGTAAAGGAGTAAAAGCACCTTACGTTCCCTCCCACAATCAATTCCCCTACATATAACTAAAGCATTTCTAGACTCGACATCGACCAGTTTGTCTTATCGCACCTACAGGCAGTCCGGCTCTGATGCCAACGCTGTCAGGACCCCGATTCCAAGTCACACCGATCTAGCCTGTAACACCTCATATCACATTGCGGCCTCACGCACGGTACTCCCACGGGTGTCGCCTTACCATGGCCCGGGACCGTTTGCGCCTTTTGGCTCACGTATATGACAATGTCGCTAGCATCCATATGACAGAGAACCCGGGCCGACATGGCTAGTCGTGAACCCAAAACGGCACTAACGTATGGGGACAGGCATACATGAATCAACATCGAACATGTCGGTCAGCAGCGTGTGAATCCGGGCTGTAGCACTGGGCTAACAGGACTCCGGGAACCCGGGCTGTAGCAGGCTAGGCAGGGCTCCGGATGTCACCGTGTGACATTTCCCCGAAGGGACAGACACAGGAACGATATGACTCACATGCCAGCCAGTCAAGTGTCCAGAGCAGTAGTGCTGGGCTAGCAGGACTCCGGTGAACCGGGCTGTAGCGGACTACCATGGCTCAAGGAGGCACCAGACTACATTTCCCCATAAGAGAGGCTGCTAAAGATAGACAACTAGATTGTCGGATCCCACACATACCAAGCATTTCAAACATACACACAATATGCTCGATATGCGCGAATACAACATGGCATCACAACAAAACTCTACAACTCAAGTACTTTATTTAAGGGGCTCCGGAGAGCCTTACATAACTTGTTCATACAGATAGGGGTCGCATGACCCAACACTCAAGTCATACAATCATACAAGCACATGCGGAAGCAAACTGTCTGGGTACAGACACTAGAAGAAAGAAGGCTTGACGAAGCCTGTCTATCTACATAGGCCCTTCACAAGCCTAGATCACCACCTGGGTGGCAAGTCACTCGTCATCGTCGAGTTCTACATAGAACCCGTCAGAAGGGGCGGTGTTGTCGTCTGAAAACAGTAATTAAAACAACATGAGTACAAAGGTACTCAGCAAGTCTTACAACAGATCCTACTATACATGTTCATTCTCAAGAAGGTAGTGGGGTTATTGCAGCAAGCCAGCTTTGACTCTTGGCTAAGCTATCCTACGATACACCACTTGTGAAATAGTTTTCGCACACGAGTCCACTAATCACCAACTCAATACTCCACCGTGGATCCTCCCTCGTCATCCAACGAGAGGGCCATCCGCGGTACTCACACTTATCTTGAGGCTTCTAGTAGTATCCATTTACTTGTCTATGAACTGCATAAGCGACCAAGTAGTCCTTTACCGCGGACGCGGCTATTCGAATAGTTTCATACCCTGCAGGGGTGTACTTCGTCACACACGCTCTCACCACTTATCGTCGCTACACGACGTGTACTCGGCAACCTTCAAGCGGAAGCCCAACGTGGGTGTCGGCCACAGCCTACCTAAACACTCGAGTCTCTAGTCCAGGTTTATCGCCTATTCAGGTTCCATCCGCAGGGAGTCCGGCCGAGGTTTCCACATACGGCCCCGAACGATGTGTGCAGGGTTCCCGGACACCAAACGGGCGACTCGGTACACCGTGCCACGAGCCTACCGCATCACAGCCCACCCCTTGGTCAGCGCTGTCCACGGCCTCCAGCTTACTACAAACACCAGAAACTACGTGCAACTCCTGGACAGAGGACAAGGGTGAATAAGAAGCCGAAGGGGTCCATTGGTTTCGGGCCCAATGTGTGGTAGTAGCTGAATCTTAAATCACGCATACAGATCTCAGTTCTTAGGGACGGTCTCAATGAAACAACCCACCATGTACTCCTACATGGCCTCCCATCGATACCTTTACCAAATCGTATTCCACACTTCACTCTCATTACCGACACACGCACTTTCACTCTAGTTCATCACCCTGATGAGCCAGACCTGACACAACTCTAAGCGTAGCAAGCATAGCATTGTAGGAACACAACATGGCTCAATCAACTCCTACACATGCTAGTGGGTTTCATCTAGTTACTGTGGCAATGACAGGTCATGCAGAGGAAAGTGGGTTCAACTACCGCAACACACACAGCAGTTTGAATCGCGTTGTCTTAATGCAGTAAACGAGAGCAGAAGCGAGAAGATGGGTTTGTATCGAAATGATCAATGGGTTGCTTGCCTGACAGAGTGGTGGTGGGATACTGCCCTTCAGTTGGATACCCGTGAATATCCTCGGAGGCAGGACCTACCACGATGAGCATACCGAAGCACAATCAACACCAAGCAAGTGCAACAATATGATGCATGCATGAGACATGGCAAAATGTTTGTATTGGGCTAATGCAACTAAGGCCAGAAAGGTTTGGACTAATTTGAATCAAAGATTCAAATTCCAAGTTCATAAATGGCCCATAATAATGCCTTATCTTGTTCTGTATAAAACAGTAGGTTAACTTGCTTAATCATGCATGAAACCAGTACAGATGGATAGAATGGATTTTTCTGATCATTTTTCATATATAAATCTTTTCATTCTGAGCTATAGATTATTTTCTATGATTTTTTGAAGTTTGTGATAATTTCTGGAATTTCCAATATAAGAATAATTCCAGTAAATGTTTTATTGCGTCAGCCTGACGTCAGTGTGACGTCAGCGGGTCAGCGGGGTCGTCCAGGTCAAACCTGACGGGTGGGTCCCCTGTGTCAGTGTCACGGTTAGGTAATTAGTTAATTAGGATTAGTTTTAACTTTAACCCAGATTTAATTAGCAGGCGGGCCCCACTTGTCAGTGACCCTGGGGGGTCAAACCACGCTGACTCGCCGGCGTTTAGCCGCCGGCGACGTCCAGACGCGGCGGTGGTGTGCGGGTTTGCTCCTCCGGCGACCAAAAGGACGGCGGAGAGCACCTACGTGTAGCTGGGGGCGAACCGCGTCGACTGGTGGTGGTAGTGGAGCTCGGGGTCGCCGGAATCGACGCCGGCGACGAGCCGTGCGGCTGCCGGAGTACGGGCGTGGTTGAAACCGTAGCTAGAGAGCACGGCGAGGGACATGCGATGGCGCTACGGGTTCCTGGCGTTGCGGTGAAGCTAATGGCTACGGTGGTGCGGCCGTTGGATGGCCGGAGCCTCGTCGGCGACGAGCTCGTACGGCGGCGCGTTCGGGTGAGCTTCGTGCGGTGGCTACAAAGCTCGAGAGAGAGAGAGGGGAGGATGGGAAGGTGGCCATGCTCACGGCGGTTGCGACGGAGCAGGCGGCGGGGTCGGAGACGAGCTGTAGCAGTGGCGACGGCGGAGGGGATCTCCGACGGGGAGCGGCGAAGGCGAGGTCGGTGGCGGAGCTTCGGGGCAAACGAGCGCTCGGGGCTCGGCTTGCTCGAAGGAGTGGGCGACGGCAGAGCTGTAGGACACAGTGGAATGGCGCGAGGTCGACGGTGGCCACGGTTACTCCGGTGAGGTGTCTGCGGCGGCGTCGGCCATGGTGGGGAAAAGGCGAGGGAGAGGCGATGGGGGAGAGTGACGATGTCCAGGGGCTCGGGGCGCGTCGGGGAAGGTCGTCCAGCTCGTCCGCGGCGAGGGCGGCAAGCAACTGGCGCGGTGGCGAGCTCGCGCTCGCCGCGTCACCTGTCTGCCTGCTCTGGCGAGAGCAAGCAGCTCGCTGGCGCGGGCCAGCACAGTGCTGGGCCGCCAGGTGGGCTGCCAGGTAAGTTTCTGCTTTCTGTTTTCTTTCTCCTTTTTGATTATTTCTGTACTGTGTTTTGAAATAGTAAAAATACTATTTCATTTGGAAAAATCCTGAAAATATTCTGAGGCACCTTTGAGATTATTCCCAACAGCCTAAAAATACTTTCAAAATTATTTGGGCATTTAAAAATATTTATAGCATTTAAAATGCCCAAATGCAAATACTTATGGCTTGTGCAAAAATCCAAAATGGCCTCCAAAAATATGAAACCATTTTTGGCAGAGGTTTTAGCCAAGACCAAAGATGGTGAACATTTATGGAGGGCATTTCAGGTTCATTGAAAAGAATTTTAGTAAACCCTAGTTGTTCCAGGGGGGGTGCTGGGGGTTTCTGGCATCCCCATTTCAGGTTTCTGTGAAATGTAGCCATGATGCAACACTCTAATGCATGAACTAACTAGGATATGACAGGGTCGTCCTAGCCATGGCGATCCAGTTGACGAGGGGAGGCGTGCTATGGTGGCACGACCTCCCCGTCTGCGCTTCCATTCAGCGGAGGTGTCGCCGGAGTTCGTCGTCTGGTCGGAGAACCCGGCCGGCAACTGGCTCCAGCTCCCGCGCTTCTTCATCGACGAACTGCCGGCCCCTGGTCCAGGCGGACTCTGGTTGCAGGCGGAGGGTTGCTGTAGCAAGGCCTCTTGGGTCGCAGTCGAGACTTCCACCGCGGGCAACATAGCCCTGGCCCGCGGCTGGCAGACGTTCGCCTGCGCGCGTGGCCTGGGCAGGCAGTGCACCCTCCACTTCAAGTACGATGGTGGATCGACCCTCTACATGAGGGTGTTTGGGGAAGATGGTCGCCGCGCCGGGTGCTACCCCGAGACGAACAGCGGCGAGGAGGTGCTCGGCCTTGGTGACGGCCGCGGCGAGGACGAACGCGAGCCTGCCCTCGACGGCGACCGTGTCTCCTCCAACTACGGTGGCTCTTCCTCCAGCGACAGCTCCAGCAGTGGTGGCTACGACCAGCCGCCGCGCCCGCTTCGAAGGCGGCAGCGGGTCATCTCGTCGCCGTGCCTCCGTGAAGCGCGAGGAAGGATCTGGCTAGGCTCGGGGCGTCGCTAGGGGCCTGCCTCCGCGGATCGCCGCAACGCTGCTCTGTTTTGCTCTCTTTTTTCCTACATCAAAAAGTAAAACCAGTATGGGCCCAGAGGGGCGTGTATTGAACTGTGGTTCCTTGGTTACTGTGCTATGCGTGTTATTCCCGTGCCGTGTTGTTATTTCGCGCAAAGATAACTTAACCTAGTGCATTCAGGACGCCCTCTTCCTTACGAGGCGTTTGTTTCCTCGTGTCCACCTTAGCCTGGTGGCCTGTGTTTACTCAGAAACTGCAAAAATTCGTTAGGAGGTGCGCTAGAGGATTTGCCGTCCGCCCAAGCCTCGACCTAGCGCTTTGTATCACGGTACCCGAGGGGCACGGATTAGGAGAGATGCGCCAGCTTTCAAGCTCGAACGAGGGTGGCTCGCGAGAAGGCAGAGAAGAGAAAAATGCTCGCGAGGGCACCTGCCTAGCCCCCTCGCGAGGTATGCGAGAGAGAGAGAACATGAGCAAACCAGAGCCAGAAAATGCGGTAAGAGGCGAGGGAATCAAATCAGCAAGGAACACCAAAAGCAAACTTCGATTAAGGAAAGGCGAGCCAACTATGGAAAGCAAATGAAAAGCCGCGTCCGGCACCTAATCTAGTCCTCAAGTCTTCTCACCAGCGCGGAGCTAAGTATTGCCACTAGGCGTGGGCAGGAGCCCCAGGGCCTGAGGCCGGCGCTCCTGAGACTCCGGGGCGTGTACAGCCCCAACACATTATTACGTGAGAGTGTCACGGGCGGCGAGTCTTCACAGGCACCGGGCCTTCTTCAGAGGCTCTGGGCCTTTCTTCATAGGCTCTGGGCCTTGCTCACAGGCTCTGGGCCTTGCTTCATGGATAGAACTTCCAGAGGTGCTGGATATTCCAAGCGTTTTGGATAGGTACCCCGTCTTGTGTCTCCAGGCGCACGGCGCCAGGCCTGGAGATGTGGATGACCTTGAACGGGCCCTCCCACATTGGAGAAAGCTTATGCAGCCCTTCCCTGGAGAGGACCCGCCTCAGGACGAGGTCGCCCACCTCGAGCGTCCTGGAGCGGATGTTGCGGCAGTGGTATCGCCGCAGTGCTTGTTGGTACCTTGCCGCCCTTAACGCAGCTTCGCGACGGCGTTCCTCCCCCAGCACGAGATCCATCCCCCGCATGGCGTCCTGCTGCGTTTCGTCGAACGCCAGGACCCGTGCGGAGCGATGCTTGACCTCGTGAGGGAGGACTGCTTCTGCTCCATAGACGAGGAAGAATGGAGTCTCGCCCGTTGGCTTGGTGGCAGTGGTGGGGATGGACCACAGCATGGACTGGAGCTCATCGTGCCAGCCCCTGCCGCAGGCCTCCAACTTCTTCTTGAAGGTCCTGGTCTTGAGGCCCCTCAGGACCTCCGTGTTGGCGTGTTTGGCTTGGCCATTGCTCCTGGGGTGCGCTGCCGAAGCGTAGCAGATCTGCGTTCCAAGGTTAGCATAGTAGGTTTTGAAAAGGTTGCTAGTAAACTGCGAGCCGTTATCTGTGATGATGCAGTTGGGGACCCCGAAGCGGCTCACGAGGCCCTTGATGAACTTGATAGCAGAGCCGGCTGGGATGGTGCGGACGGCTTCTACTTCCGCCCACTTAGTGAACTTGTCGATGGCGACGTAGAGATAGCGGTAGCCCCCTGGTGCCCGAGGGAACGTGCCTAGGATGTCCAGCCCCCAGACCGCGAACGGCCATGTGAGTGGGATGGTTTGGAGGCCCTGAGCAGGGTGATGGATTTGCTTGGCGTGGAATTGGCAAGCTTCACAGGACTTCACCAGTTCGGCTGCGTCGTTGAGTGCGGTAGGCCAGTAGAATCCACTGCGGAACACCTTGCCGACGAGGGTTCGTGACGACGAGTGGTGTCCGCAGTCCCCGCCGTGTATGTCAATCAGCAACTCCCTTCCTTGATCGCTGGAGATGTAGCACAGTGTGACGTCGTTCGGTCGTTCCTGTATAACTCGCCGTCTTGGATACAATATGTCGTGGCTTGCCAGGCCATGCGCTCTGCGTCCTCTTCCTTCTCCGGCAGCGCCCCGTGCGTCAGGTACTCCTTGAATTCCTTGGTCCAGCATTCCTCCTGAGACTCGAGCGCCAAGAGTAGCCGAGCTCCTGAGGCCGGGCCACAGGCTGGGGCTCCCGTGGTCGGAGGCTGTGGGAGCTCCTCCCGAGGCTGAGTCATGCTTGAAAGAGGTGGCGTAGCTGATGGCTTGAAGAGCCGCTCCTCAAAGACACCGGGCTCCTGCGGCTACCGCTTGGATGCTCTCCTGGCGATGTCGTCGGCTTCCTTGTTGGTGCCCCGGGGCACGTGCTGCAGCTCCAGGCCCGAGAACTGCTTCTCCATCTTGCGCACCTCCGCGAGGTGCCTCCATATGCTCGTCCTTTGGCTCGTACACCTTGTTAGAGAAGTTGACGAGGAGTTGCGAGTTGCCTCTGACGGTGAGGCGCTTCACCCCTAGAGCCGCCGCAGCCTTCAGGCCAGCTATGAGGCCTTCGTATTCTGCGATATTGTTGGAGACCTTCTCGCCGTGCTGAAAGCAGAGCCGCACGGCGTAGTAGAGCTTGTCCTGAGTGGGCAAGATGAGCACTGCTCCAGCCCCCGCGCCCTGGTGCGCGAAGGCGCCATTGAAATACATGACCCAGCCGTCTGGAGCCTCGCTTCCTGGGGAGGTGGACCGGTCTTCTCCCTCCTCAAGTGTCGGGGCATCCGTCCATTCTGCCACAAAGTCAGCGAGCGCAGCCCCCTTGATGACCTTGGTAGTGCTGAACTCCAACTGGAAGGCTTGCAACTCGATGTTCCACTCAGCGACCCTTCCGGCTGAGTTAGGGCTCCTGAGCACCCTCTCCAATGGGTAGGCTGAGACGACCTTGATGGGGTGACCCTGGAAGTAGTGTCGCAGCTTACGTGATGCCACCAAGAGTGCGAGCAGGAGTTTCTGGGGCATGGGGTAGCGCGCCCTCGCGTCCCGCAGTACGGTGCTGACGAAGTACACCGGGTGCTCGACGAGGGCAGGCACACTGCCGAGGCTCTGGCCCTGCGGAGATCGGGGCATGTCCTGAGGTGGAGGGGTTCCTGAGACTTGACTGTCCTCAGGAGCTTCTGTGATATTGCCCTGCTGAGCTTGATCTTACACCGCTGATGCCTTTGCTGCGTCTTCCTGACCCTGCGCCGCTTCAGCTCCGGCTCGACGCAGCGCGCCCTTGGCTTGGCACTCCTCCCGAACCGCCACCAGCGCCGCGCTGGCGGAGTACGGGGTGGCGGCAAGGTAGAGTACCAGAGGCTCGAGAGGCCGTGGTGCCACCATCACCGGGGGGTGGTGAGGTATTTCTTGAGGTCTTGGAAGGCCTGGTCGGCCTCCGGGGTCCACTCGAACGGGCCCTTCTTCTTCATGAGCTTGAAGAAGGGCAAGGCGCGCTCTCCCAGTTTGGAGATGAAACGCCCTAACGCGGTCACCCGCCCTGCTAGCTTCTGCATCTCTTTGAGGGTCTGTGGTGGGCTCATGTCCTCGATGGCCTTGATCTTCTTTGGGTTCGCCTCGATCCCTCTGTGGGATACGAGGAAACCCAGCAGCTTGCTGGAGGGGACGCCGAATACGCACTTCTCCGGGTTAAGCCTCAAGTTCACTTTGCGCAGGCTCTCGAAGGTCTCCTCCAAGTCTTGAATCAATGTTCTCGCCTCGCGAGACTTTACAACTATGTCATTGACGTAAGCCTCTGTGCCCCAGGGCGATGTGCATCAACTGCTGAAAGGTCGCGCCCGCATTGCGCAGCCCGAAGGGCATGCAGGTGTAGCAGTACACCCCACATGGTGTCAGAAAGGCTGTCTTCTCCACATCTTCCACCGCCATCTTGATCTGATGATACCCTGAGAACGCGTCCAGGAAGCACAGCAGGTCACACTTGGCGGTGGAGTCGACAATCTGGTCGATGCGCGGGAGTGGGAATGGATCTTGGGGGCAGGCTTTGTTGAGTTTGGTGAAGTCGATGCACAACCGTTCCTTTCTGCCTTTCTTCGGCACTACGACGGGGTTCGCCAGCCATTCGGGATATCGAACTTCTCGGATGGCACCCGCCGCCTCCAGTTTGCGAGTCTCTTGGACGATGAAGGCTTGCTTTTCAATGGACTGCCGTCTTGCTCGCTGCTTCACGGGGCGTATACTGGGGCACACCCTTAGATGATGCTGGATCACCTCCCTTGGGACCCCTACCAGCTGATTAGGCTCCCACACGAATATCTCCTTGTTCGCGCGCAAGAACCTCACCAAGGCTTCTTCTTGTCCCGGGTCGAGGCCGGCTCCTATGGTAAAGGTGGCTCCTAAAGACCCGTCCTCGTTGACTGGCACTTGCTTGGTTTCCGCCTTGTCTTGGGTGAACAACTGCTTCTTCTTGGTAGGCGCGGCCTCCTGGGCCTCGGGGGTACCGGCGCCAGCGGGCTGTGCTGCTGCCGCGGTCTTGAAGGCGAGCCTGAGTGCCATCACGGCCTCCTTAGTGTCCCCCTTGATGGTGAGAACGCCCTTGCTTCCTGGCATCTTCATGAGGTTGTAAGCCGGGTGAGTCGCCGCCATGAACTGAGCGAGGGCCGTGTACCCAAGGATGGCGTTGTACAGGAGACCGATGCGGGCGATGTCGAAGTCCACCAGCTCGGTGCGGTAGTTGTCGCGTGTGCCGAAGGTGACAGGGAGACGGATCTGCCCCAGAGAGTGAGCAGCTCCACCACCCACTCCCGAGAAGGGCTTGCTGAGGTCGAGCCGCTCAAGCGGCACGTGAAGAAGGCTGAAGGCTTCTACGGAGAGCAAGTTGAGGCCAGCGCCGCCGTCGATGAGGGTCTTGGTAACGGCCACGGTGCAGATGGTGGGCATGCAAAGCATCGGGAGCATTCCGAAGCCGGCGGTGGAGTCAGGGTGGTCTTCCGGCCCGAAGGTGAGGTCGGCCTCTGGCGTGGCCCAACCCGGCGGAGCCCCCGGGCGCTTGGACGTGGCTCTGATCTGACGGAGGAACGGCTTGACGTGGCGGTCTGAAGGTGGTGCTTGAGAGCCACCCAGCAGGGCCACGACTGCGTGGTGCGCCGGCACCGCGTAGCGAGCGGTGAAGAGGTCGCGGAGTTCCCCCCAGGAGGCCACCGTGGATCCCGGGAGGTTGAGCAGCCAGGAGCGCAGCTCGCCGGCGAGGGCCATGGGGAACCAGTTGGCCATGATCTTGTCGTCACCTCCGGCTTCGAGGACGGCCGCCTCGTACGCCAGCAGGAACGACATCGGGTCTGCTGCACCGTCGTAACGCGGCGGCATCTCTGGCTTGAGCTTGGTCGGCCACCGCAGTCGCCGTAGGGCGGGGGCCAGGGCTCGGTACCCAGACGCCCCGCTGTTGGTGCCGGCCGCAGAGGTGGGTGGCGGGGCACCTGCCATGGGGGCGAAGTGCGGCGGCACGGGGCGCAGGTTGGTGGAGAGGAGCTCTGACACACCCCTACCTGGCGCGCCAAATGTCGGATGTGGGGTTCCGGCAAACCCTTAAGGTTCGAACACTTGGGTGCACGCGAAGTCTTTCCCTCCCATCGATCTACGCCCTAGCTCACTAAGATCTCGCGGACGAACTTGACAAACTCGCAACACAGAAAGACACGGGGTTTATACTGGTTCGGGCCACCGTTGTGGTGTAATACCCTACTCCAGTGTGGTGGTGGATGGATTGCCTCTTGGGCTGATGATGAATAGTACAAGGGGAAGAACAGCCTCCTGAGGTTGAGGTGTTCTTGTGCTTGGTGTCCCGGTGGGTGAGAGCTAGGTGAACTGCCCGATCCCCCTACTGTGGTGGCTAGCTTCTACTTATATAGGCCTTGGTCCTCTTCCCAAATGCTGAGCGGGAAGGGAGCCAACAATGGCAGGCAAATTTGAAGGGGGACAGCTAGTACAAGCTATCCTGACAAAAGTGGACTTCGCTTGCGAAAGGTTCTGGTGGTGACGTCGTCTTGGGTTCCACGATGACCTCCGTCTCCCCGTCCCCCTGGTCTTGGTCTCGTTGCACCGATATAGCAACCTTTGCCTGATGCCTCGGTACTCCTTGCCTGCGATGGCTTCCTTAGCACAAAAGAGGAAACAAGGACGCTGCGCGCGCTGGCGCCCGCCTGGTGTCGATCATCATGGCTCACGTCACGAGAGCCTCGCGAGGTTCACCGGGCCTTGATATCTCCGCTCCTCGTGAACCTGCCTGACTAGGCCACTCGTGAAGAGGTCTGGCGCCGTTCGCCTCGCGAGGCTTGGCCCTTCACGAGGGTCTTGGGTGCCTTGTTGGTGAAGATGGGCCGTACGGCCTGCTGGCTTAGCCACGCTACGGGCCACAGGCAGGCAAGTCTGGGGACCCCCGTTCACAGAACGCTGATAGTAAATGTCGGATGTGGGGTACCAACAAACCCTTAAGGTTCGAACACTGGGTGTGCGCGAAGTCTTTCCCTCCTACCGATCTACGCCCTTGCTCGCTAAGATCTCGCAGACGAACTTGACGAACTCACAACAAAAAGAGACACGGGATTTATACTGGTTCGGGCCACCGTTGTGGTGTAATACCCTACTCCAGTGTGGTGGTGGTGGATTGCCTCTTGGGCTGATGAAGAACAATACAAGGGGAAGAACAGCCTCCTGAGGTTGAGGTGTTCTTGTGCTTGGTGTCTTGGCGGGTGAGAGCTAGGTGAACCGCCCGATGCCCCTACTGTGGTGGCTAGCTCTACTTATATAGGCCCTGGTCCTCTTCCCAAATGTTGAGCGGGAAGGGAGCCAACAACAGCGGGCAAATTCGAAGGGGGGCAGCTAGTACAAGCTATCCTGACAAAAGTGGTCTTCGCCTGCGAAAGGCTCTGGCGGTGACGCCGTCTTGGGCTCCATGATGACCTCCGCCTTGCCGTCCCCCTGGTCTTGGTCTCGTTGCACCGATATAGCAACCTTTGCCTAATGCCTTGGTACTCCTCGCCTGCGCTGGCCTCCTTAGCACCAAAGAGGAAACAAGGACGCTGCGTGCGCTGGCACCCGCCTGGTGTCGATCGTCATGGCTCACGTCACGAGAGCCTCGTGAGGTTCGCCCTGCCTTGATATCTGCGCTCCTCGCGAGCCTGCCTGGCTAGGCCACTCCTGAGGAGGTCTTGCGTCGTCCCCCTCGCGAGGCTTGGCCCCTCCCGAGGGTCTTGGATGCCTTGTTGATGAAGATGGGCCGTACGGCCTGCTAGCTTAGCCACGCCGTGGGCCGCAGGCAGGCAAGTCTGGGGACCCCCGTTCCCAGAACGCCGACAGTAGCCCCCGGGCCCAAGGTGCGCTCGGGCTTGGCTTCGCGACGAAGCCAAGGGTCAAGTACGGAGCATCGCGGGCCCCAAAAGCTTGCGGCCTCGGTTGAAGCGTGGCGGTTGATTGGACGTGGGCGTCTCCGCTTCCCCACGCTGCCTTTGAATCCGCCTAGCTATGCGCCCCCCGCGGCCTACATAGTTATTCTTCCTTCACCTATGCCTGGCTCTTCCAATCTCCCTGCTTCCTCAAGGCCCTGCTTTGCCCTGCCAATCCGGCTTACGCTCCGCCTGCTTCATCGCCATGGCGCCGAAACAAGCTGAAAAGGGGAAGAAACCCCTGTCGTTGCCAACTGCGCCTCCATCTTTTGAGCCGGCGCTCGGCCGGCCTCGGGTGCTCAACGACGAGGCCATGGACAAGGTGCGCCCCATGCTTGCCTCCAGCTTCAACGAGTGGGGAGAGACGGTGGCTTGGCCCGCGTCCCGCACTCGCATGGACCAGGCAGCCACTGAGGTCCCGATCTTCATTGATGCCCTCTGGGCTGGCTTGATTCCTCCCTTCTCCGCCTTCTTAAACGTGGTGCTCGAGCATTACCAGATCCACATGCTTCATCTCGACCCTCAATCTGTGACCCTTCTTTCCGTCATCGCCTTCTTGTGCGAGGCCATGGCGGGCATCGCTCCTTCCGTGGCTCTGCTTCGCCATTTCTCCTCATTGCATCTGACCGTCCCCGGCAGAGCTTGGGGTGTGTGAGCTTCCAGGCCGTGGCCGCGACTGCGGGCGCAGGGATCGACTTCGAGCTCCCTTCACCCATGAGCGAGTTTCGTACACGGTGGGTGTTTGTTGATGCCGGCGTGCTCAGCCCTCTTCTCCAAGTTCCGGCGGGGCCTGCTGTTCCAAACTCCGGCTGGGGCCACCAGAGGCTCTCGAGCCCTCGCCTTGCTCTTGTCTGGGCCAGGCTGAGGCTGCTGAAGGACCGCGGCATGACCGCGCCTATGGTGGTGAAGGAGTTCGTCAAGCGTCGGGTTGCTCCGCTTCAGCGCCACTCTCGCCCAATGTGGACCTTGCTCAATAGTCAGGACCACATGAGGTTCCAGGAGTCTGGGCTCCCTCTCGAGACGCGGCAGACAGTGCTCAAGGTCTTGACGGGTGTCCCTTTGCCGGCCGAAATGCCTGGGAAGAATTGCCTGCTGTATCGCTGCAAGAACAAGGACGAGTTTGCAGCGAGCATGCCTTTCTTTGACGAATGGGGGATGCGGCCGATCGGTTTGGTGGGGCCCCGCGAGAACCCCGTCGTCGTGGTTCCCTTCCTTGCCGCTGGTGCCGAACTCACCCCAAGTGGGGGTGCAGGAGGGCGAGCTCTGATGGAGGCTGGTGGCCCAAGTGCAGAGGAGCACATGTTGAGTGGTGATCCTGGGGCGTCATCCTCGGGAGCTTACGACCCCCCTCTTGAAACGCCGGTCACTGAGGAGACGCAGCGTGCGACTCCCGAGGCTAAGGCCCCGGAAACCTCGGGAGTTGGTGAAGAGGCGGTGCCCGGCTGTTTGCCGCATCCGGGCACCCCTGAAGTTGTCTCTCCAAGCTCTTCGCCCCGTGCAGGCCACCACGTCCAGCGATACGGCCGGCTCTGCGTTGATTTCGCGGAGCTCCGCAAGAGGAGAGGATCCCCGAGCGGCAGCAACATCTTTGGACCGCTGAAGCGGAGGAAGTACATCGCCGTTGACGTGTAAGTATCGTCTCGTTGTGGCTCCTTGTGTGCTGTTTTCCATCTCCTGATGTGGGGTCTTCAGGGCTCCTTCCGTCAAGGCGGCTGCGCCTCCTGAGAAACGGCCTCCTCCTTCCTCGACTCCCCCATCGGCCTTGAGTGTTCCTGGTCTGCTTACCGCCCCTGGAGCAGGGTCGGTTGATGGAGCATCTCCGCCTTCGTGGCGCGCTGAGCTCGCGGCTTGGTCACTCCTCCCCCACGGTCTGGCGTGCAGCCTGGCGGGCGTGCCCAAGACCCCTCCTTTGCTCATGGACAGCAGCTGGTTGGCTTTGATCTTCGGCTCTTCTTCATGCAGTGTGCCCCGATCGGCTCGGGCTTCTCGCAAGGACTGGCTGACGTCAGGTGCTGCGCCAGCCCCCAGCCCCCTGCCGGGAGGTGGCGCGCCACTTGGCGCCTCGCCCGCTGCCCCGGAGGTGGAGGACGAGGTGGGCCGAGCGTTCGAGCGCGGGCGGAGCGTAGTTCGTCACGAGGTCTTCCAGGAGGCGATGGACGCGATGAGTCGACTGGGTGAAGAACTCGCTGGTGTCAACTCGCGCCTTGAGGCTGAAGGTCTCCGGCTGGTGGAGGAGCGGCGCAAGCTGAAGGTGGCCATCAACCTCGGTCGCTATCAGCACGGCCTTGAGAATGCGAAGGCCGAGGCATCTCTCAAGATCGCCCATGAAGCCCGCTCGCGAGCCTTGGAAGAGGCTCGCGAGGCTGACCGTCGTCGCGAGGCTGCGGAGAAGCGCGCATGGGAGCTCTAGGCCTGGAGCGCGTCCCTTGAGCAACAGGTGGAGGCGCGCAGGGCCGCTCTTGTATCGCTGAGGGGGACGCCCGTGGAGGAAGAGGAGGTCCGGAAGCGTGACGAGGCGCTGGCTCTAGAAGCCGTGGAGCGCGGCCTCGAGCTCAAGCAACTGGAGACGAGGGAGCGTCAAGCTGCTCAAGCAGAAGATGCCATCGGGGCTCGTGAGGCCAGAGTTGAGGAGGAGGTCAATCGCCGGGTGGCCGAGGTTCGCGCGGACCTGGAGGGTAGGTAGGACCTGAAGCTGAAGCTCGCCGGTACGGAGGATGCGGGCAGGGCCGCTGCCCTCAGGCCCAGGTTGGATGAGGCTGAGAGGCGTGCGGAAGCCACGGCCGCCGCCCTGGTTACAGCGCAGGCGGACTTGGCCTCCGCCCGCGCCGAGCTGCGTACCCTTCGGAGGCGGGTTGATGACGCTGAGGCCGTCGCACGGCAAAAAATGGAGGAAGTGCTCCAACGACGAACGCTGGAGCGCGAGCATGCCCCTATGCTTCAGGATCTTCGGAACAGGGCCAATATCGCCCTGGGCCATATTTGCGATGTGGAGGCGCCGGCCCCTCACTCGAATGACTATGCCAGCCACCTGACCTTCTTCACCGAGGTGGTGACGCGCCTGGAGGCTCGATCTGCTAGAGCTCGCCAGCTTGTGGAGGAAAGGGGTCGTGGCCTGCTTGAGCGCGCCTTCTCCCGTGTCTTCAGCCACCTCCTGAATGCCGACCCCAACTTTGATTTCGGCGCCGCCATCGCCCCCGTACCCACGGCTATCCGGGGTGACCCGGCACGTTGGGTTGAGGACAATGTGGACGCGTTAGTCAGGGCCTTCACCTCGGAGGATGACGCGGTGGTGGTCGCCGCAGATGAAGGCGACGTGGTTGACGACGGTGATGGGGCGTTGCCGATGGCAGCGACGATGCCGACGCGAGTGACGCGTCCGCGGGTGATGCAGCGAGCGACATTTCTGGCTGACCCCATGTTCTCCTGTCGTTTCATCCTGCACACAAAACTCGGGCGTGGCCCTTGGAAAACTTGTAAGAGCATTTTGAGAGGGGGAGCCCCTCATGTAAGCAAATTGCAGTTTTTACTTTCCTATGCAGTGTGAGTTTGTGTCCTCGTGGACTCGTGAATCCAGGTGCGAGTTTTATGTCACAGTTTACCTTAGTCAGCGCCAGCCTGAGCTGGGTCGCGAGGCGTCGAGTTTCTAAGAATCCTGTGGAGCTTGTCGCCCCGTCGAAAGGGGCCCCACGAGAGGTGAGCACCAGTTGCAGTGCTAGCGCGCGCTTAGCGTGCGCATGCTTCGCACAGTCCCGCTCGCGAGGAGCTCGTGAGGGGAAGGCGACGGACATGAGTCCCAGAGAAAATGAGATCCAGAAGGCAAGAAATTGCTCGAACGAGAAAAGGCTCCCCCCCGCGCGCATCGATAAAAACTCGGCTTCAACTCAAATCCAGATCCAGAAAGCAAAGCTACAGAAAGAGAGGTCCAAAGCAAAAGGCCGCGTCCGACATCTAGTCTAGTCTTCTGGTCTTCAAGTCTTCTCATCAGCGCGGAGCTAAGTGCTGCCACTAGGCGTGGGAGGGAGACCCAGGGCCTGAGGCCGGCACCCCTGAGACTCCGGGGCGTGTACAACCCCAACTCATTATTACGTGAGAGTGTCACGGGCGGCGAGCTTCACAGGCACTGGGCCTTCTTCACAGGTACCGGCCTTGCTTCATATCGCCAGACGAGGGCCCCGCCTTGCGCCACCCTTGACCTCCTTTGAGTCGACCGGTCACCGGGACGACGCAAAAGAGGGAAAGAGGACGCCAGCGGTGCCCTCGGCGACCACATGTCCTCTGCCGGGGGAAGGGTC
Organism: Triticum aestivum; assembly: GCF_018294505.1. NCBI lineage: Eukaryota > Viridiplantae > Streptophyta > Magnoliopsida > Poales > Poaceae > Triticum > Triticum aestivum. The sequence continues at coordinate 353,815,567 of NC_057805.1, read as the reverse complement.
GTCGAGGCCTCCCCGGCAGAGGGCCTACCTCTAGGTGTCGCCAGGCATCACGCGACGCGAGGAGAAGCCTTGCTCCTGGATCCCTCCTGGCGGCCCCAGCGCGTTTCCCTTGTTGGAAGGGGTGCTGCCGTGCCAGGGTCGTCGATCGACGCTGCAACCTGATTCATCTGTAGCCCATGGCTAGCGTAAGCCTATTCCTGAGAGATTAGCGGTACCCTGTAGTTGCCGTTGCTGGCACGATCGTCGTGGTTCTCCATTGGTTCTTGGAAAGTCTCGGCTCCTAGCGCCCCCTCTCCCCAATCTTCTCCAACGAATGAGCCGTGGTCGTCCTCCGGTGCGTACTCTTGGTCCATCATGCGGGGCACGTAGGCCTACCCACAGGTGTGTTTTTGGAAATTTCTTCAAACTCCCCAGCCCGCGCGTGTGTCCTGCTCTGCCTCCTTGGGTCTCCAGATCGTCTCCTTGCCGCCAGCGACCTCCCTTCGCTGGTTTCCATCGCCGTCAACGGAAATCTGCTCCGCCGTTGTCTCCGTAGCGAACCTCCGCCGAACTAGGGTATGGGTTCGATTCTTTGTGCTATTTCCCAAACTCCGATTCATAGCACATTGCTTTGCCATGATCTTTACCATGTATACAAACGATCTATCCACTGAAAACATCCTTAGATTTGATTTGATTTGAAAATTTAGGGTTAGGTCTCCGCCGAACTCATCTCGGACCGACCGAGTTGTAGAAATCGGTCTCACTAATTTGGCTTAGGCCATTGCACATGCGTTTTCGGTCTGACCGAAAACTGCACATCGGTGTGACTGAGTTCGATTCTCTGTGAAACCCTAGCAGTCTCGGTGCCACCGAACTGTGACTCGGTCTGACCGAGTTCACATGTTTAGGCTCCAAAAATTGCTTTGGTATCACCGATTTTATCAAATCGGTAGCTCTGAAATGCTTTCTGTGGAGAACTAAAACTAAGTTTTTAAGTCATCTGTTTTACAAAACCTCTGCACTTTGTGATGCTCATCCACTCTACCTCATCTACATCTATTCACAGGGTCTGCTGTCAGTGAGTTTGCCAAGATGTCTGACCAGAGTGACAGTCAAAACAGATCTGAGGAACAAGTGCAATTGAGTGAGGGTTCAGATCCCTCAAGCAGCTATGATGAGGGCAACAGGAGCACACCTAGTAACTTGCCCAAGGCAGCCACCAGGACAAGGAAGAAGAGAACCTCAGACTCTGAGGATGAGGACTGTGTGGCTGTTGAGGATGAAGCCACCTCAAGGAAGAAAGTCTTAAAGAAGGAGTATGGCACAGCTGCTGCAACAAAGCCAGGCTTGAACAAGAAGGCACCTGCCAGAAGAATCCCAATGTCAAAGTCAAGGAAGGTTACAATAGGAGAGACAATGAAATTCACCATAGAATCTGATGATGGTGAAGCAGCAGGATATGACAAGAAAAAGAAGAGGGCAAGAACCACAACTGCAAAAGTTCTTGGAAAATCAACTATGGTAAGAGAGTCAGATGAAGAAGAGGAACAGGATGCTGCTCCAGCACCCAAAGCTCAAAAGCTTATGGGAGATGCTATCAAGTCAGGGGCTGCTCCATCAAAGCCCAAGACTGCTCCCAAAGCTCAAGCTCAGAAGCCCCCAAAGCCCAAGAGGAACACCAGGAGCATTCTTGCAGAAGATAAGAACAAGGCCCCAGTGCCTCAAGCTGAAGAAGAGGATGATGAGTCTCTTGTTTTGAGAAAGCTGAAACCCAAGATTCTAGACCACAATGATGCTCATCCAGTGGCTGAGGACATGCATATCAGAAAGGATGCTGGACTGAGATTGTGGAGACAGACTGATCCTTATGCTGTAAGGAGGAGGACTGCAGTTGACTACAGGTTTCATACAAAAGAACAGCAAGAGTTCTATGAGACAACTATTGCTTGACAAGAAGCCAATTGTATGTGACATGAGATGGGTTGACTGGGAGTACATCAAGGAGAAGGAAGATCACTTCGCAGGAGTATATGACAACTTCAAAGCATGTCGAGTTGACAAATTTGTTGGGCAGAAGCTCGCAAAATGGAATGATGAGCTGATCATGCAGTTTTACTCCACTGCTCACTTTTACCCAGATGGGAAGATCATTTGGATGTCTGTGAAGGAAATATGCCCTGGAGGCAATAATAAAGTTATTATTTATTTCCTTATATCATGATAAATGTTTATTATTCATGCTAGAATTGTATTAACCGGAAACATGATACATGTGTGAATACATAGACAAACAGAGTGTCACTAGTATGCCTCTACTTGACTAGCTCGTTGATCAAAGATGGTTATGTTTCCTAGCCATAGACATGAGTTGTCATTTGATTAACGGGATCATATCATTAGGAGAATGATGTGATTGACTTGACCCATTCCGTTAGCTTAGCACTCGATCGTTTAATATGTTGCTATTGCTTTCTTCATGACTTATACATGTTCCTATGACTATGAGATTATGCAACTCCCGTTTACCGGAGGAACACTTTGTGTGCTACCAAACGTCACAACGTAACTGGGTGATTATAAAGGTGCTCTACAGGTGTCTCCAAAGGTACTTGTTGGTTTGGCGTATTTCGAGATTAGGATTTGTCACTCCGATTGTCGGAGAGGTATCTCTGGGCCCACTCAGTAATACACATCACTATAAGCCTTGCAAGCATTGTGACTAATGAGTTAGTTGCGGGATGATGTATTACGGAACGAGTAAAGAGACTTGCCGGTAACGAGATTGAAGTAGGTATCGAGATACCGACGATCGAATCTCGGGCAAGTAACATACCGATGACAAAGGGAACAACGTATGTTGTTATGCGGTCTGACCGATAAAGATCTTCGTAGAATATGTGGGAGCCAATATGAGCATCCAGGTTCCGCTATTGGTTATTGACCGGAGAGGTGTCTCGGTCATGTCTACATAGTTCTCGAACCCGTAGGGTCCGCACGCTTAACGTTACGATGACGGTTATATTATGAGTTTATGTGTTTTGATGTACCGAAGGAGTTCCGTGTCCCGGATGAGATCGGGGACATGACGAGGAGTCTCGAAATGGCCGAGACGTAAAGATCGATATATTGGACGACTATATTCGGACTTCGGAAAGGTTCCGAGTGATTCGGGTATTTTTCGGAGTACCGGAGAGTTACGGGAATTCGTATTGGGCCTTAATGGGCCATACGGGAAAGGAGAGAAAGGCCCCAAAGGGTGGCCGCACCCCTCCCCATGGACTAGTCCGAATTGGACTAGGGAGGGGGCGCCCCCTTCCTTCTTTCTCCTTCTCCCTTCCCTTCTCCTATTCCAACAAGGAAAGGAGGAGTCCTACTCCCGGTGGGAGTAGGACTCCCCCCTTTGGCGCGCCCTCCTCCTTGGCCGGCGGCCTCCCCCTTGCTCCTTTATATACGGGGGCAGGGGGGCACCCCATAGACACAACAATTGATCTATTGATCTCTTAGCCGTGTGCGGTGCCCCCCTCCACCATATTACACCTCGATAATATCGTAGCGGTGCTTAGGCGAAGCCCTGCATCAGTAGAACATCATCATTGTCACCACGCCGTCGTGCTGACGAAACTCTCCCTCAACACTCGGCTGGATCGGAGTTCGAGGGACGCCATCGAGCTGAACGTGTGCTGAACTCGGAGGTGCCGTGCGTTCGGTACTTGATCGGTCGGATCGTGAAGACGTACGACTACATCAACCGCGTTGTGTTAACGCTTCCGCTTTCGGTCTACGAGGGTACGTGGACAACACTCTCCTCTCTCATTGCTATGCATCACCATGATCTTGCGTGTGCGTATTTTTTTTTTGAAATTACTACGTTCCCCAACAGTCTGAAGGTACTAGGTACCAATCCACTGTTGAAGAATGGGCCAAGCTGATCAATGCCCCAGAGGAACATAAAGATGACTTAGATGTGTATGCAAAGAAGAAGAAAGACCACAACTCCATGGCAAACATGTACAAAGAGATCCCAGATAAAGCTTTGGAGACTCACAAGCTTGGATCTGTACATTATCTGTTGTATGGTCTGCCTACCATCAACACCATCCTAAGGCACACTTTGCTACCCAAGTCAGGAGATCACAAAATGATCAGAGGACATTCTATCAACCTGCTACAACTTTTTGATGTCCCTCAAAAGTTCAAAGTCATGAGCCTGATTGTAGAGACAATCAAGAGGACAGCTGCTGATCAAAAGAGAAGCTGTGGGTATGCTCCACATATTCAGGAGCTCATCAATGCTAAGATGGGCACAGGTACATATTTGTTGGACAAGGAGCATCTACCCTTATATCCTGAATTTGAAGACAACAAGGTTGTAATGAATGAGGATGAACCATCATCAGCTCAAGCACAAGAGAAGAGAGCAAAAGCCAAAGCAGAGAAAGCTGCCAAGATGCCTAGTGTTGAGGAAGCATCTCAAGTTTTCCTAAAGAGCAAGCAAGATCAGTTGGCATATCTAATCCAATCTACTTTGAGGATTGAGAAGGGCTTAGCCACCCTGACTCAAAACCAGGAGAGCTTGGAGAGGATCATAGAAACCAAATTTTATGATCTTGATCTGAAGGTTACTGAGATACAAACAGCAGTTGAGCAGCTCCAGGAGGAAGCAGAAGAGAGGGAAGGGAAGGCAACTACTGATGCTTTTTAGCGAGTGCCTAGAGGTCAGAGGTCTGCTGCAGTACCCATGGCTGACACTAGAGCCACCACATCAGCACCAGCAGCCACATCTTCAGTGCCATCTCCAGCAGCCACTCCACCAGCTCCAACTACATCAACTGATGCCTTCGTCCTTGGAGTTCTCTCTACACCACCTCCCGAAGACCTAGCCCAAGAGACACATAGCACTATGCATATTTGAGCTTTTTGGTAACTTGTTGCCAAAGGGGGAGAAATATGTCTAGATCATAGGCTTCGAGAGAGAGAGAGTGTGTGTTTTGCTTCTTTGTCTCTCTTGCTTTTGGTTGAACTTTATTGTATGCTTGGTTTATACTTTATGTCCTTGTGTGAGATACTTGTATGATCATGTGATTGATCATATGCCACTTTAATGCTTGCTTGGATGATATTATCTCTTATATCTCTTATATGATCATTCACTTTGCTTGGTGATGAGTGCATGCTTTTAATTTATATCATTTTGAGCGCTCCACCAAGATGTATGTGACATGGAAGAGTAACCCATGATCCTAATCGATTGTGCATCTGCATTCAAAAGCAAATCTTAAATAATGCACAAATTTAGGGGGAGCTCTTGCTTATCACATACTTCTCAAAGTGACAAGGTACTTAAATCTTTTTATTATTTGTCGAAGCTTTGATCTATATGTTGTCATCAATTACCAAAAAGGGGGAGATTGAAAGTGCAACTATCCCTGGGTGGTTTTGGTAATTACTAACAACATATAGCTCATTAAACTAATGCCATTTCAAGATAAATATTTCAAGGAAGTTCAGTGATTGGCATGGCATGGATTAGGAATGTGGACCCCTCAAAATGCTAAGGACAAAAGATTGGCTCAAGCTCTAAAGCTCAAGACTACATTTTCACTTTAGTGATCCAAGATCACATTTAGTCCATAGGAAAAGCCAATACTATTAAAAGGGGATGAGGTGCTGCTTAATGGGTTTCTTGCTCAAAATGCTTAGTGATATGCTCCAAAACCCTCAACCACTTTCTCACATCCACATATGTCCCAAACCAAAAGTCAAACTCGGCCCCACCGAATCTTTCTATCCGGCGCCACCGAGTTCAGTTGACATAGCCACTGCCACAAACCCTAGTCACTTCGGTTTCACCGATAGGGATCTCGGTCTCACCGAGATGGGATTGCAAACTCTCTGTTTCCCTTTGTAACGTTTCGGTCCAACCGAGATGAGCGATCGGTCCCACCGAGTTTGCAATGCAAACTCTCTGTTTCCCCTTCGTAACGTTTCGGTCTCACCGAGTTGAGCGAATCGGCCCACCGAGTTTGCCTGGCCAACTCTCTGGTTAGCTTATTACCAAAATTGGTCCCACCGAGTTTGTGTAATCGGTCTCATCGAGATTACGTTATGCCCTAACCCTAATGAAATCGGTCCCACCGAGTTGACATGTCGGTCCCACCCAAAAGCCTAACGTTCACATTTTGAACTAAATCGGTCTGACCGGGTTTCATTATTCGGTCCCACCGAGTTTGATGATTTGTGTGTAACGGTTAGATTTTTTGTGGAGGCTATATATACCCCTCCACCCACTCTTCATTCATGGAGAGAGCCATCAGAACATGCCTACACTTCCAACATACATTTTCTGAGAGAGAACCACCTACACTTGTTGAGGTCAAGATATTCCATTCCAACCACATAAATCTTGATCTCTAGCCTTCCCCAAGTTGCTTTCCACTCAAATCATCTTTCCACCAAATCCAATCCTATGAGAGAGAGTTGAGTGTTGGGGAGACTATCATTTGAAGCATAAGAGCAAGGAGTTCATCATCAACACACCATCTATTACCTTTTGGAGAGTGGTGTCTCCTAGATTGGTTAGGTGTCACTTGGGAGCCTCCGTTAAGATTGTGGAGTTGAACCAATGAGTTTGTACGGGAAAGGAGATCGCCTACTTCGTGAAGATCTACCCTAGTGAGGCAAGTTCTTCGTGGGCGATGGCCATGGTGGGATAGACAAGGTTGCTTCTTCGTGGACCCTTCGTGGGTGGAGCCCTTCGTGGACTCGCGCAATCGTTACCCTTCATGGGTTGAAGTCTCCATCAACGTGGATGTACGATAGCACCACCTATCGGAACCACAGATAAAAATCTCCGTGTCTACATTGCGTTTGCTCCCTCAAACTCCTCCCTTTACCTGCATGTGCAATTGTTTTACATTCCGCTGCTATACTCTTAGAATTGCATGTGTAGGTTGATTGATTGACTTTTGCAAAATTGCTAAAATCTGCCAAGACTTAAAATTGGGAAAAGGCTAGATTTTTATTTGGTCAAGTAGTCTAATCCCCCCTCTAGACATACTTCCGATCCTACATGTATGAGTTTTTTATGTGTGTGTAAAGTCTGTGATATGGCCTTTATTTTGTCTCGGTTAACTGATATTGTGTTATTTGCTAGTACTGTTTTGTCACATATAAGATTAAATACGAAATATCAGAGACTTATTCATGTTATGTTTACTGATGGTGGGCAACCTCATCACAAGATTACGAGACGGAGCATCAGGGCTCGCAGGAGCTCGGTTAGGCCAGTAGTTGCAGATCTTGGTGACTAGAGGCAAAAGGAAGATGTCCACAACTTTTGATGGCGTCGACATGGAGGCGAGGTTGCTCGAAGACGAGAGGGGGACAAACAGGGGGAGGGGACACACGTAGATGCATCCGTGTGGATGTGATCGACGGAGAATAGATAGAGAGAGTGTAATTAATATGGCCACGAAAAAATGTAATGGTAGAGCAAGTGAACATTGTGCCGGGTAGCAATTCCTCATTAGAGAAGGGAAGGAGTGGTGCGATGCTAACATGTTGATGGTCTGGGAGGGTGAAGGCAAGTCGAGGAGGTGCCATTCCCTCCGTAATAACTTCACTAAGGCAAGCGATATTTTCAGAGTCCTAAGACGAGAAGCTCGGAAAGTGCATACAAGGTACTCCCTCCAATCCATATTAATCATGGCTGATTCATCAGAGGGAGTAGGTCTTTCTTTACGAATGATAAAACCATGGACAGAGAGATGAACCGATTGAAACAAGTTTATTTTTATTTTAGTTTAACTAGCACAAAAGCCCATCCGTTGCAACGGGAGTTGAATTTAACATGTCCGCTTAAATGCCCATTTGCAAAAAAAAAACTTAAATGTCCATCAACATGGCACAACAACATCTGAATGGTGGCATGCAGCGGTGATACGCACTCCTAGCCCTAAAAGAAATGCATATATAAGTAAAAATTGCTCAATTGACAGGCTTAAAAAGTCGAATTAATAATGCAGTGGCTCACTTTATCTTTAAACATCAATTTGGTAGCCTATTTGCATGTCGCGAGATTTTTCTTATTTAAGATTTACCGGATCATCATCGAAATGGCAAAGTAGTTGTAGCCTTTTCTACCCTCTTTGCTTGGTCATGCATGCATGCTTGAGTTTCCTCCGGCTAGTTGCCTAGCGAATCGTTTAGTGGTTGTGTTAATCTCTTCCCCACCCTCTTTGTACATAGTGTGGCATGACTCCATTTACTTGGTGGGTCCTCTCTCTCCTATCTCTAAGTTCTCCTAATTTCATTCTTTCATGCCGAATTTATTCCCTCTTTTTATTAATTTCTTTCCTACGTGCTCAACTGCTCAGAATAGCGATTTTATTTTCTCTTAATTGTTTTCCTTTCTTCATGTTTATAACCATCTCTCCCATCGGCCCATGCATAGGGATCCGGCTTCCTTGCTCCCTCCCCATGCTTCCATCTGTGCTCCCACTTCATCCTACGGCTGTCTTTTTTTCTTTTTCCTTTCTAATCTAATCATCTCTTCCCTGATTTTAAGGGGGTGGGGCCGGGCCTTATTTTGTTCCAATCAAATCAAACCACGTACGCGGGAGCACGGATGGGCGCACGCGGGGGGAGCACGCAAGTCTCGTCCCATGCATAGAGAACAAAATTTATTTTTCGCTCTTCTAATTTTATTCCTTACCATATTTATTTTCATCTTCTAATTCTTTCCCTTCGTGCTCAACGGCTCATAATAGTGGGATTTATTCGCTCTTTAATTCTTTTTCTTTCTTCCTCCACAAAAGAGCGGAATTTATTCCTTCTTTTAATCCATTCCATTTCTGCTCATATTTGAGCCCAGACGGGACCATCTCCTTGAGGCGTCTTATTGATTTTAATTCATAGACATATATAAAATTGGTGCAACGAGTTGTAAAAAAACAAGGTGTGACAATTCAATAACTGAATTGTCCTGATTGTACTGCTAGGCGGGGCGACTGGTGAGGCCCAATAGATGTCAGCCTGCACGCTTGAAGGAAAAAAAACAGTGATTGAGAAAAACAAATCATTATTTTTACGGACGAAAACTTATAATATGGTTGACCGGACAAAAAAACAAAGAAACACACATCCATTTATTAGTAGGTAGGCATAGATATAAATAAAGGACCCAAAACCCCTTTGGACGCTGAAAATCTTAGACGAACATAGACTATGGAAAAACTATAAGAAATAGTGAATTCATCTATCAGTCCATGGTTATAACTAGCACTCAGTGACTAGGCATTAGGCACCCAGTGTATGAGTGTAAGAGCATCTCCACCCGCCCCCCGGACGCCCCCAGGCCACCTTTTTAGGTTCGGACGGCTTTTTTGCTGAAAAACGGCCCAGCCACGTCCCCAGCGGCCCCAGGACGTCAAAATAGCGCAGGCAAATCCAGGCGAAACCCAGCACGTTGGGGGGCTCTTGGGGGCGTCGGCGGAAGTTTCGGCGAATCGTGTCTCCCCACATGTCCCTTTTCTTGGCCCACTTAATCATTTCCCTCACAAAATTTTGGTTGGGGAGGGTGTGGTTGGGAAGATGCCTTCCCCATGCACTTCTATTTCGGTCGGACGAAGCATTTGAGCCCTCGAGACATCAATTTTTTTGTTCGATGGTGTTTTTGGAGGCTCCAACGGCTGAAGATGCTCTAATACACGAGAGCGAGAGCAAGAAGTTCAAGGCGTATTCCCGCTACAACCACGAAAAATGAAACTCAAGGCATAAATCAGATCCATCATCAAAACCACATGAGGCAAAAGATCGGATGATCGTTTAATATTGGTACGGATACATCAATTCATTTTAACCTTTCCTTCTCTCAAGGTATGGGCAAGAATAATACTACTACTACTATAGATTGTCATGGACCTCGTGGCACTATTAATCCCCCAACTTTTGAGCAAACTGTGTAACCACCCACTAACCCCGGCACTAAAAAGATGTTAACTTTTCGCTGGAGCAGCTCGGACTGACAATCCCGGATTATTAAAACGCCTGTGATATGATAATGCAGCCGTGATGTCCATGACGTGGTGCCCACGTTCTTCTAATCCTCCCACTTTCCCATTTTGCCGATGATGCTGCTCACTAGTGCATGCACGGAGCACAACACACCCGAGTAGTGTATGTCTCAAGCAACCAGGAGAGCGGGCGGTCTCGAACCCGACAGAGCACATAGCGGGTCGAGCCCCAAACTCCTGTCGGTCGGCCCGCCAAGCCATCACCCTCCTGCTATGCTAACCTTACCCGCCAACAGCTAAAGTGTGAAGTCAATGGTCCCACCTGGCAGCGGGCGAGCACTCCCCCTCCACCCGCCTCCCAGTCGTAAACAACGCCCACTACCTACCAAATCCTCGCCTAATCGCGGTTCTAAATCTGGGATCCGGGGCCGGGCGCGCTGAGCTGTCCCCATCGACCGCACTGCATCAGCGGCAACCTTTGCTTCCATCCGAAGCGCGAACGGCACTGCACGGAGTAGGCATTGATTAATCGCCCGGTTTTTTCACCGTCCTTTTGGCAATTGTTTCCTTAAGGAAAAAGCTGATGTCGTTGGAGCAAGCCGGGTGGTGTGGTGTGGTGTGGCGCGGTGGGATGGGATCTGAGCTGATCGGCGCCGGTTGGTAGCAGTCGGTGTGTGTTTCATGCGAGGGGGGAGGGGGAGGCGCTTATAAATACGGCCCAGATCTGGGAGGGCTTTCCACCTCGCCTCGTCGTCCGCCCACGGTCTAATCCGATTCAAACGCACCGCTTCCTCGTGTCCGAACTAAGCCCCAATCCCACCACCACCGCCGCTGGTGAGCGTCCGTTCATTCTCAACCTCCTTCCCCCCTCCGTCGATCGCGATCGTCGATCAGATCGTGTCCAAAATCTCGGAAGGTTTTGGGTTGGGTTGGGCTGCTGCGTCGTGTGGCTTCTGACGATCTCTCGGCCCGGTTGGATCTGCGTGTGCAGGTGCTCGGCGCGATGGCGCAGAAGGACGCCGCCAATGGCAACGGCGCCACCACGCGCCCGCCGCCCACTCCCTCCCCCATCCGCTTCTCCAAGTTCTTCCAGGTATGCGTCGGGATCTGATCGCGGCTGGATCTCGCAGCTCGTGACTCGACGGGCGCTAATTTTGGGACTCTGTGGGGGTTTGGGCAGGCCAACATGCGGATCCTGGTGACCGGCGGAGCTGGCTTCATCGGCTCGCACCTCGTCGACAAGCTCATGGAGAACGAGAAGAACGAGGTAAGAACCGAGGATCAGATCCCCCTATAGCATCATTCTAGCTGTTAGCGAAATTGGCCTGTGCGGCGGGGTCAACTCCGTTCCGCCTGGATCTGAGTGGCACAGTCAGACTCGGGAACTGAGTGGGTCTAGAATTTCGTGAAAACGACGTTGTGAGTGGAGAGCTGCTTTGTTCCAGGCCAGATCTCAGTGTGCAAGCCTGTGCATTAGTTTTTGCATGCTGTGGGGCACTAATGTCTAGAGCTTAAGCTGGAAGCTCTGCTCCACTCTCAACTGCTTTAGAATTACAGAGATCCAGTGGCAGTGCTTTAGAGAACTATCGCGGTCCGAGCTTAACCTGGGTCTGTTTCAGAATGTGAGATCAACTGAGATCCAGTGGCAATGCCTCTGAGATCCTGCTGTGACTACTTCATTCTAGGAAGTTTCTGAATTACAGATTGCCTGTTAGTGGCACTGAGCTCTCTCATGTAGGTTTGCCTACAAGTCTACATGATTCAAAGCATATTGTAGAAAATTCAGTATTGTTACTATGCAGATCGGTACAGACAAACTTAGCAAATGTAGACCAATCTGATCATGTCTTCTTTTTTGGTTCAGGTCATTGTTGCTGACAACTTTTTCACTGGGTCAAAAGACAACCTGAAGAAGTGGATCGGACACCCAAGATTTGAACTCATCCGTCACGGTAATACTGCATGCTGAAGGCATCTTGTAGTAAATTCTCGATTCATCTCATTTCCATGTGGCCATACTATTTTGTAATGAGCACAGATAGTTGACACGTATGAGTTGTTTCTTTCCACTGTTCCTTTAAAGTATACAGATCATTGTTTAACACATGAGAAATAAAGAACCATATAAGTTTATAAGGTCATAGCCAATGGCTGTACAAAAACCATGTCCTGAGTTAGTCTGTTGAATTGAACCTGCAATATTCTAAACTAGTCAGTGAAGCCTTTGAGTTAACTACACCTCAGTATCTCATTTGTCTATGGCATGCTTATGTGTCTTTCTTTTGATAACTTCTGTTCTACTCCCTCCGTCCCATAATATAAGAGCGTTTTTGACTCTTATATTATGGGACGGAGGGGGTAGATAGAAAGGACGTCCATGCATATTTATACACTTCGCTCAAGTGTTATAGTCCAACCATATTCCAAGACTAAGTGATTTAGTCCAACCATGAAAACAAGCCAAATTGCCACTTGTGCTGCAAATCAGTTTGCTCAAGTGTTATATTTTCGTCATTACATTCTTGTGCGTGAGTTTCACGTTAATTTTACATTTTGCTGCACTTCAGATGTCACCGAACCACTGCTCGTGGAGGTTGACCAAATCTACCACCTTGCTTGCCCTGCCTCACCAATCTTCTACAAGCACAACCCTGTCAAGGTGTGTGTAGGCTCTGTTTTTGTATTTATTCTGTCATAACTGCTCCTATCCTGTCCTGACACACGCATGGGTGTAAATATCTTGTACAGACCATCAAGACGAATGTCATTGGAACCTTGAACATGCTTGGACTTGCAAAGAGAGTTGGAGCTAGGTCAGTGTTTATCACTTAGATCGATTGTGCCAGTATCATGGCAGAAATGAAAACCATATTAACCTGAGGTTTTGTGTTCAACTGCAGAATATTGTTGACTTCGACCTCTGAAGTTTATGGTGATCCCCTTGAGCATCCTCAGACGGAGGCGTACTGGGGCAATGTTAACCCAATTGGTATGCCTGTTCATCTGGCAAAAATGTTATGCTATCTTTTCTAAACTTGTGCCACGTAAGTCTCATGTTTTTGAATTTATTTTCTTTATCAGGAGTCAGGAGCTGCTACGATGAGGGTAAGCGTGTAGCTGAGACACTGATGTTCGACTACCACAGGCAGCACGGCATTGGTAATACTTTGACCTTAAATTTAAACTAATCTATTTGCTAATAGTTTGTTTGTCCTTCAATAAGTCTTCGGTTATGAGTTGTCCTTAATAAGTATATGTCGTCTATTTCTGTAGAGATCCGTATTGCCAGGATTTTCAACACCTATGGACCTAGGATGAACATTGATGATGGCCGTGTTGTTAGTAACTTCATTGCTCAGGCCATTCGGTAATTCTTGTTCGACTTGAACTTTTTCTGATCTTGTGTCCAGACTCCAGATGGTTTTGGTGCTTATTTGTCGTAATTTGTAGTGGTGAAGCACTGACTGTCCAGAAGCCTGGAACACAGACTAGGAGCTTCTGCTACGTCGCTGATATGGTTTGTTTTCTACTATCATCTTACTATTGAATACTATCTGGCCAAAACTGTGGATGGTCACCTTACCAATGGTACCATTTCAATGCAGGTCAATGGTCTTATGAAGCTGATGAATGGAGACAACACCGGACCCATTAACATTGGGAACCCAGGTAAACTTCTTTTGTAAAAAAAAAAGTTCTTTGGCAACGCGCTAACAACTTGATCTGTAAATCATTTATAATTCTGCACTTTCATTCCTGTGGTGATGAACTGGATTTTCTTTAAATGTAGGTGAATTCACCATGCTGGAACTTGCCGAGAATGTAAAGGAGGTAAGTGGGATATTCTATACTCATTGACTCATTCCATCCAACCTTTTTGTTTCAAGTAGCAGTGCTCCATTCAGCTTCAATGCATGACAATTCTGGATGGTATAATAACATGTGTGATTTTACTTACAGTTGATCAACCCAGAAGTGACAGTGACGATGACTGAGAACACTCCTGATGACCCTCGCCAGAGGAAGCCTGACATCACCAAGGCCAAGGAGGTTCTCGACTGGGAGCCCAAGGTCGTCCTGCGCGACGGCTTGGTGCTCATGGAGGACGATTTCAGGGAGCGCTTGGCAGTGCCCAAGAAGACCAAGGCCTAAGCACCCTTCCCCATTTGGCGTACAACATCACCAATTTGCCAGAGCATACTCATAGTTGGGTGGGTTCGTCAATATTCGTTGCTGCGTTTCGTTACGGAATTTGAGTTCCAATAAACCAATTACACCTTCGTCGTTCACTTGAAAGATTGTATTATTAGAAACTTCATACAAGGCCTGGCTGTTTGTATTACCGTCGCTTTTTGCGGAACTTGTGCTCCTTATGTTTTAGCCTATGCACTTCTTAAATCAATTATAGCAATGTTGGTGCCATTTTGGGTTTGTTATTAAGTTTTTGCTGCAAAGATATTTCTCTGATGCTTCCACGTCATTGTATTTATTGTCTTTATTTGTTCCCTTTTTTTGGACAAGAGACTTAAAAGGCACCATGTATTCAGTATCAAGCACATTTACCATTCAGGATTTGACACTCCTCAACATATGACGCTGATCACCTGTATGTGTTATGCTACAACATACCATATGTTTGACCACTACCTTGTCTGATTTACTTGCTTCTGAAGCACAGCTGCTGAGCCACAGAGTTAAGGTTTCTTGGTATGTGATAAATTTCTATCTTCATGTTTGATGTTGTAGCAAAAAACTTGCTTAGCTGGAGAAAGTAAATATTTCTCGACGCTGCAGCCTTGACCAGGGTCAGATTATCCACCAGAAAACTGACCGTCTTGCATCTGAATTTGGAAATTCTTTCTGCAGCAACCTGAAGGGCCATAACCTCTGCTTGTAAGGGGGAAATGACATGTTTGCCGCCTGCTGAAACAGAGATGTTTGCCCCCTTACTCGGCAATTCTGCTGATTGTTTTCACCTATCACACGGCGCCATTCAGTTCACTCATTGCCTGAGGCCTGAGGGAAGCAAAACAAAGTGGCACATAAGGAAAATTTTGTAATTGTTTGGGACGGTGATCCGCCTAATTTTCTACCTCTGTAATTGTTTGGGATGGTGATCCGCCTAATTTTCTTCTACCACCTCTGTCATGGTTTATCAGTCCCCTTCATATTTTGTGTTAAATTTTAATCATAGATTTAAGTAACAAAATATTAACGCATGTTGCCAAAAAAAATATCGTTGGATTTGTATCTGAACATAGTTTCCGATTTGCTATGTATAACTTATATTTTATTAGTTAAAATCATGGTAAAAATGACCCTAAATACGAGAGGGATTAATAAATCATGACAGAGGTAGTAGCTGAACTGATTCGTGATGTCACTGTCATTTGAATTTATAAAGTGTGTGGCACCTTCAAAAAAATTACTTATTTTCTTCAACTTGTGTATGTATTCCAAGGTTAATCCTGTACTGGAGCTGTTTGAATTTATGGACCCATGCCGCATCTGCATCAACCTTTCAACCTGTGATCCAGTTTGCCCTTTTTGATTGTGCGTCTCTGCTATTGTTTCCCTGTAGTTTCCTGATTTAATGTTAAGCTTGGTTCCTTTGTAGAGCCTCCATAGCATCTCTAGCACACCCCGCATCTCATCCCGACCCGCAAAATAACCGCCAAAATACGGGTCGGCGCGGGAAAACCTGCCCGATCACGCACTGCATACGCGTCCGACCCGTAAATTTTTTTATGGGACGTGGCAAAAGATCTCTCCCGACCTCTAGATTCACGGGGTGGAAGGACGACCCGATCTCGGCCCCTATCCGCAGCGAGATTTGGCGGGAGGGACATTTCCGCGCGGCCGTTCCCGCTCCCTCCACCCTCCGCCACCATTGCCCCGCCACCTCACGCTCTGGTGCATCTTCCCCGACCGTCCTTCGCCGCCATGGATGACTCCCTGCTGTCCCCCATCACCGCCGAGGTCGCGCACGCTCAATCCCCTTGGGCGGATCTCGTCGCCGGCCATGTTGGCCCCGCCGTCGCCCAAGGCACCACTGCGCCTGCCTGCAAGCGGCAGGGCAACGTGGTCGTGCAGGGCGGGAATCCGGCTGCTCCCGCCGCGAAGGCCCGCGCTCCGGGCGGCAACGCCGCTGCGCGATCCCGGCCAGCGACGGAGAAGGTCGGCAAGGTCTCTGGCGTAAAGCGGAAGAAGATTCCGGCTACAAAGAAGCCGGCTCCTTCATCCACTCCCTCCGCCCCGGAAAAAGGTTCCTCGGCGATGCCGCTCAACGGTGCTGCTCCCACCACAAGCGAGGTGTTTCACGAAATGGGCGGAAGGTATGCGTCTTCGTTCATGGCAATTTTCTTTGCTTTTCGCCATTTTGTGATAGCTCGTGACTTGTTGTCGTTCACTATAGCGGTGGTTCGAACAATGCAACTGCCGAGTTCGTGAACTTGTTGGACACCAACGCCGTTGACATCAATCAAGCTCCGTTCGCCACATTCGGCTACAATGAAACGGAGGGCGGCGTGGATGATCATGGTGGTGAGGAAGAAGTGGAGGAGATCGATGAGGGAGCGTATGAGCAATCGCAAACAAAAATTGGGAAAAGCCAGAGATCGAAGAACTACACTATCTTGAAAGATCAAATCCTGATCAGGGCATGGAGTGCGGAGTCTCTTGATGCATGCACGGGTACTTCTCAAACCGCCAAGAGGTATTGGCAAAGGATCGAAGATGAATACTTCCGCATGATGGCAAAGTACCCCAATAGGACTTCACGCACATTTCGGTCGCTTCAAAGGCGTTGGGATGTGATCAAGCCTATTTGTAGCCGTTAGGCAGCTTGCTTGAAGCAAGTACGCAATGCACCTCCAAGTGGAACCATGGAATCCGACTATGTGAGTTCGTTTTGGCTTTGTTCAAGTTGTGCACATCATATTGCATCATATGAAATGATTGCATCATTTAACTTTGTTCAAATTGTGTAGGACAAAATTGCCCAACATAGATACAAAGACATGGAAGCTTCGGAAGGCAAATTCTTCAAACTAGAGCATTGTTGGGACTTGCTCAAAGACTGCGAGAAGTGGAAGTTGATCGACAAAGAATCCCCACCGAAGAGAGGTTCACTTACAAACATGGATGAAGATGAGGATGATGATGGCGCTAGAAATTTGAACAAACCCGATGGCGACAAGAAGACTAAGGAGAAGATGAAGAGAGAGCATGAAGCATCGAGCTTGAGGGAGAAGATTGATGTCATGGTGCAATCAAATGAGTTGATGTTGTCGAAGTCGTTGGAGATCAAGAAAGAGTTGACCGAGAAGAAGGCAAGGGAGAAGCAAGAAAAATGGCAATTGCTCAAGAAAAGAGGGGCTGCGCAAAGCAGCCATTGAGGAGAGAAGAGCATGTGCCGCTGAAAACAAAGCCATGTCCAAGTTGCTCGCCGAAGAGAACAAGATCATGACAAATGAACCGCAATGACATGGACGACCTCATCAAAGAATGGCATGATATGGCAAGGAGAGAAATCTTGAAGAGGAGAATGGTTGCGTCGGCCAGTGCGTGTTACAGTGCCGGAGATGTTTTCTCTGCTCCATATGGTGTCAATGTCGACGATTTTGGTGCGGGAGTTGGAACAAGCGCCGGAGGTGGATTCGATGGTTCCGATGAACTCCATGGACTCGATGGCGCGGAGTGAAGATCGACCAAGATGATGCCGGACGTGGTCGTCACTTTTGCAAGACCCTCTTTTGCGTTTGTCCTACTAAACTGAAGCTTTTATTTGCGCGTAAACTGTGTTATGTGTGTTTGAATTTGAACTTATTTGTCGGAACCGATGTCAAATTCGATAATTGGGCGTCTTCGATTTGCGGGACGACGCGGCGGTGCCCGAGCAGAACCCGTGTAGCCGACCCGTAAAAGAGCATATTCGCCGAATATCCTCTTTTACGGGTCTATTTTGCGGGGTCTGAGTCCAACCTCGCCCGCACCGGCCTGCATATGCAATTTTCTGCGAACTGCAAAAGACTTTTGCGGGTTGGGATTTTGCGGAGTTTGCTAAAGATGCTCTAAGTCTTGCCCCTAATTATTGCCTGCATCATGTGGTGTACCTGCTGCTTAGGAGTACTATTTGATTTCCTGGTTTTCCAAATACACGGTATAAATGTCATGATATTATTCAAAGAGGCTCGAGGATGGTTAGAATTGAGCAAAACATGAGTGATGGCAGGGGTTGTGCCAAAGTGATTCAGATCTGATATGCCGTGGTTCTGAAAACCATGCAGCTTTGGCAACAGGGCATGCAATGTTGCCATTTTATGCCGTCGAATCCCCAGACATCTGAGCTCTCAACATAAGTTGTCCGTTGTTTAGGGGGAGCGTCATTGTCGTCGCATCGCATCACTTGCTTGCTCGGTGGGTAATAACGGGCGTGCTTGCCTGTTTGTGTTGATTGTCTTCGGACGATTCGTACGTCTTACCAGCCGAAAAGGCCACTGCCGGATCCTGGCGCGTGGTCGACACTCTGCGCCGACGTGGCTGTTCGACCTGAAGCTCCTGAGGCGTGGCGTTTCTGTCCGCGTGTATCTTGAGGCTCCGGTTGTAGTATTTTTCTTATTTTTTGTGGTCGGTGTTGTAACTGAGCCTTCAGGTTCCTGGTATGAATGAATGCGGGGATGCTCTCCGTTGGGAGGGCTCAAGTTTGCCAAACCAAAAAAAACAAAAAAACATGGACTGGCTTGAGAATAGAAGACATGCTTTGAATGAAACGCTCGTGCTTTGAATGGAAAACACGAGCTTCCATGGCTGCAACGGTCGTGCTTTGAATGAAAAACAGTCGTCTGAGAATTGTCATTAGGAAGGCATTCATCCTGAGCGTTGGTTGCTTTGCTCGATCTGACTGGCTGACGACGAAGGAAGGGTGCAGGCGGCTGCCGTAGATCGTACTCCAGCCTGGTTAGCCAGCTGGTAACACGGCCCCATCACGTTCGTAAGCGACTGCCGACTGAGGACTACTCGCTCCGTCTTAAAATTTAAGAACGTTTTTCAGACTATACTAGTATGAAAAACGTTTTTATATTTGGGACAGAGAGAGTACTAGTCTACTAATAGCACGCATGAATAAATGAATAATTTCCACGATGCTTCCTTCGAAAGCAAAGCACTACGCGCCCATATCCGAGGAGCAGAGCACAACGTGTCTTTTTTTTCAGGGAAGAGCACAACGTGTCAGTGTCGGTGTCGGTGCTAACACAAGCCCCACCATATAGAAACATTATACTCCTCCTACTATAATTATTAATTGCCGCATTGATTGATCGGATATCTCTGTGAAGGGATCGTGGCAAAATTGGTTGGCACTCCCTGTTACTCGCCTCACACCATGAGTTCTGTTCATCGCACGTCATGATATAATAGCTGGCTCAACCAACGTGCACCAGCGGTATCTACTTGAGTCAGCACGAGGTATATACACTGCTCTAGCTAACCTCAGATATTTGTCTCTGTCCTCCTAACTGTCAGCGATTATCACCATTAGCGGTACCGCAAGCTTCCAGTCACGTGCACATGTGGTAGGTCATGCAATGGATGTTGTGGTGCCGCGTTCTCTCCTATGGTAGTTGGGACATGTACAACATCTAAAAAGGGAAATTGGGACGTTGATAAAGAGAAGTATCTTAAATTCGCAATATTATGATGATAACAACAAAAAAATAATATACTCTCATCAAGTATAATATTGTACTAAAGCAAAGACAAGTAATATGGATCGGAGAGAGCACAGTGAGTTGCCTCTTAATCGAATCTCTTGTAACTAGATATAAATATACGGCGAAAGATATTGTTGCTAAAAGACCATCTCTTGATTAACTCCCTCCTCCACCCCAACATTTATTATTGTGACACTTTTAAGATAATACATATCATTGTACACCCCCTTAGGTCATCTTCGAGGATAATCTCAAATGGGCACCCTCAAATGTCGCTGAAACACCCGGATGTGTGTCCGGACAGTCGGTGAGACGCTGACCAAATAAGGCTATATCTAAAAATTCTCCTACTTATCTGTCCCTCCCCCTTCACTTCCTCTTGTTCACTAAATCAAATTTCTTCGATATTCAACATTCTATAGCAATTTGACGACGCATATAACACCTGCAAACAAAAACAACCAAAACCAAAAGCATCGGATGCCCAACAAAAATAGCAATTACTCAAACGATAATCACGACCGGACGAGCGTTAGCGACTCGATGAACATGTAGTCCTTGTTGAGTCGACGACGATGTACGGTGGAGGGTGGCCGGAGGTGAAGGAGGCAATGGAGTGTTGTCGCGATTGTTGCACGCCAGATTCACCGTACTGCTGGGCAGCGAAGTAGTAAGACACTTTTGTACTAGGCGGGCTATGGTGGCGATTGCCCCAGCTAGACTGACACGGCGGTCCGTTGTGGAGGAGGAGCTCCGGCCTGAATGGCCGGTTGCCTCTTCTTCTTCACTCTTCGCTTCATGCACCTCTCTTGCCGTTCGATAGTCTCCGGATTCACCGGTGCGGCGCGCGTGGCGGACGTGCTCCGTGTCCGAAGGGGTGATGAACCTCGTGATAGGCCTTGGTGGATCCATCGTGGCGGTGGCGAAACAGGTAGGGGTGACGGTGTTCTGAACGGAGCAGGTGGGGTTTTGGCGAGAAAATAATAGAAAACTACCAAAATGCGCGGGCTCCGCACGAGGTTTCTGATGGGTTTAGGATGTAAAAGTCCGACGCCCCCCCCCAAAAAAAACTACTCCATTTAGGGGATTTCAAACGTCCGAACTGATTTAATCTGATTTGGTAAGCCGCGTTGAAGGACTAAATATGACCAATCCATACATTTGGGACGATTTGGGCGTCGGAGATGATCATGGACTCAGGCCAACTCCAACACATGACCCCAAATGGTCCGGCCGCGCCCTTTTGGGGGTAAACGGTCAGAACAGGCAACCCAACGCGCGGGAGCAAACGGACCAGTGTCCTTTTTTGTCCGCTTTCGACCCATTCCCGACCCAACTTTGGGCCGCATTTGCGGCCGAACGGACACGCGCGGGCGGGTGCGGTGCGCGCCCTAGTCCCCCTGCCCGCCCGTCGGGGACACAACCATTTTCCTCTTCCCCTTCCTTTCCTTCCGCCCTCCGCCCCGCCATCGCCGCCGCCACCCCCGTTCCCGGCCGCGTCGCTTGCCATCAAGGCCGTCCTCCCCACAACCATGCCATGTCATAGCCGACCCACGACCGCTCGGTAGAGCTTTTTGCTGGCGTTCGTGGTTCCTTATTGCCGGTGGGAGAGAAGCTACGACCGTTGGTGCTGACCATCAACCCCAACAACTTCTGGCAGACGCCGCATTGCCGCAGGGCGCCCGCCACCAACACCAACCTTGCTTCGCTTCCTCGACTTGCTCTTTTCGGCAGCGTCTCCACCACGACAGCAAGGTGTTCGACGCTTTGCTCACAAGGTACCATGGATAGCGGGGATGAGTATTTCTTTCACAACTTTATTTGCTCATCGGATGATTCGTCCTTGGATGATGATGAAGGACATATGCCCTAGAGGCAATAATAAAGTTATTATTTATTTCCTCATATCATGATCAATGTTTATTATTCATGCTAGAATTGTATTAACCGGAAACATACTAAATGTGTGAATACATAGACAAACATAGTGTCACTAGTATGCCTCTACTTGACTAGCTCGTTGATCAAAGATGGTTGAGTTTCCTAGACATAGAGATGAGTTGTCATTTGATTAACGGGATCACATCATTAGGAGAATGATGTGATTGACTTGACCCATTCCGTTAGGTTAGCACTTGATCGTTTAGTTTACTGCTATTGCTTTCTTCATGACTTATACATGTTCCTATGACTATGAGATTATGCAACTCCCGATTACCGGTGGAACACTTTGTGTGCTACCAAACGTCACAACGTAACTGGGTGATTATAAAGGTGCTCTACAGGTGTCTCCGATGGTACTTGTTGAGTTGGCATATTTCGAGATTAGGATTTGTCACTCCAATTGTCGGAGAGGTATCTTTGGGCCCTCTCGGTAATGCACATCAGTATAAGCCTTGCAAGCAATGTGACTAATAAGTTAGTTACGGGACGATGCATTACGTAACGAGTAAAGAGACTTGCCGGTAACGAGATTGAGCTAGGTATTGAGATACCGACGATTGAATCTCGGGCAAGTAACATACCGATGACAAAGGGAACAACGAATGTTGTTATGCGGTTTGACCGATAAAGATCTTCGTAGAATATGTAGGAGCCAATATGAGCATCCAGGTTCCGCTATTGGTTATTGACTGGAGACGTGTCTTGGTCATGTCTACATAGTTCTCGAACCCGTAGGGTCCACACGCTTAAAGTTCGGTGACGATCGGTATTATGAGTTTTTGTGTTTTGATGTACCGAAGGTAGTTCGGAGTCCCGGATATGATCACGGATATGACGAGGAGTCTCGAAATGGTCGAGACGTAAAGATCGATATATTGAACGACTATATTCGGGCACCGGAAGTGTTCCAGGTGGTTTCGGAGAAAACCGGAGTGCCAGAGGGTTACCGGACCCCCCCCCCCCCCCGTGGGAGAAATAGTGGGCCTTATGGGCCTTAGTGGAGAGAGAGAGGGCTGGCCTAGGGCAGGCCACGCGCTCCTCCCCCTCTGGTCCGAATTGGACTAGGAGAGGGGGGGCGGCACCCCCCTTTCCTTCTCCCTCCCCCCTTCCTTTCCCCCTCCTAGTAGGAGTAGGAAAGAGGGGAGTCCTACTCCTACTAGGAGGAGGACTCCTCCTCCTGGTGCGCCCACAAGGGGCCGGCCGGCCTCCCCCTTGCTCCTTTATATACACGGGCAGGGGGCACCTCCAGACACAAGTTGATCTGTTGATCTCTCCCAGCTGTGTGCGGTGCCCCCCTCCACCATAATCCACCTCGGTCATATCGTAGCGGTGCTTAGGCGAAGCCCTGCGTCGGTAGCAACATCATCACCGTCATCACGCCGTCGTGCTGACGGAACTCTCCCGTGAAGCTCTGCTCAATCGGAGTTCGCGGGACGTCATCGAGCTGAACGTGTGCTGAACTCGGAGGTGCCGTACGTTCGGTACTTGGATCGGTTGGACGTGAAGACGTACGACTACATCAACCGCGTTGTGCTAACGCTTCCGCTTTCGGTCTACGAGGGTACGTGGACAACACTCTTCCCTCTCGTTGCTATGCATCACCATGATCTTGCGTGTGCGTAGGATTTTTTTTGAAATTACTACGTTCCCCAACAGTGGTATCAGAGCCAGGTTTATTGCGTAGATGTTATATGCACGAGTAGAACACACGTGAGTTGTGGGCGATGCAAGTCATACTGCTTACCAGCATGTCATACTTTGGTTCGGCGGTATTGTTGGGTGAAGCGGCCCGGACCGACATTACGCGTACGCTTACGCGAGACTGGTTCTACCGACGTGCTTTGCACACAGGTGGCTGGCGGGTGTCAGTTTCTCCAACTTTAGTTGAACCGAGTGTGACTACGCCCGGTCCTTGAGAAGGTTTAAACAACACTAACTTGATGAACTATCGTTGTGGTTTTGATGCGTAGGTAAGAACGGTTCTTGCTCAGCCCGTAGCAGCCACGTAAAACTTGCAACAACAAAGTAGAGGACGTCTAACTTGTTTTTGCAGGGCATGTTGTTATGTGATATGGTCAAGATGTGATGAGATATAAATTGTTGTATGAGATGATCATGTTTTGTTAAAGTTATCAGCAACTGGCAAAAGCCTCATGGTTGTCTCTTTATTGCATAGGATGCAAGTGTCATGTAATTGCTTTACTTTATCGCTATGCGATAGAAATAGTTGCAAAAGCAATAGATGGTGAGACGACCATGTGACGACACGTTGATATAAGATCAAGATGATGGAGATCATGGTGTCATGCCGGTAACAATGAAGATCATGACAGTACTTTGGAGATGGAGATCAAAAGCACAAGATGATGATGGCCATATCTGTTGGGGAACGTAGTAATTTGAAAAAAATTCCTACGCACACACAGGATCATGGTGATGCATAGCAACGAGAGGGGAGAGTGTGTCCACGTACCCTCGTAGACCGAAAGCGGAAGCGTTAGCACAAGGCGGTTGATGTAGTCGTACGTCTTCACGATCCAGCCGATCCGAGTACCGAACGTACGGCACCTCCGAGTTCAGCACACGTTCAGCTCAATGACGTCCCTCGAACTCCGATCCAGCCGAGCTTTGAGGGAGAGTTCCGTCAGCACAACGGCGTGGTGACAGTGATGATGATGCTACCGACGTAGGGCTTCGCCTAAGCACTGCTACGATATGATCGAGGTGGAATATGGTGGAGGGGGGCACCGCACACGGCTAAGACTTCAAGAGATCAATTGTTGTGTCTAGTGTTGGAAATATGCCCTAGAGGCAATAATAAAATGGTTATTATTATATTTCCTTGTTCATGATAATTGTCTATTGTTCATGCTATAATTGTGTTATCCGGAAATCGTAATCATGTGTGAAACATAGACCACAACATGTCCCTAGTGAGCCTCTAGTTGACTAGCTCGTTGATCAACAGATAGTCATGGTTTCCTGACTATGGACATTGGATGTCATTGATAACGGGATCACATCATTAGGAGAATGATGTGATGGACAAGACCCAATCCTAAGCATAGCACAAGATCGTGTAGTTCGTTTGCTAGAGCTTTTCCAAATGTCAAGTATCATTTCCTTAGACCATGAGATTGTGCAACTCCCGGATACCATAGGAGTGCTTTGGGTGTGCCAAACGTCACAACGTAACTGGGTGGCTATAAAGGTGCACTACGGGTATCTCCGAAAGTGTCTGTTGGGTTGGCACGAATCGAGACTGGGATTTGTCACTCCGTATGACGGAGAGGTATCTCTGGGCCCACTCGGTAATGCATCATCATAATGAGCTCAATGTGACCAAGTGTTTGGTCACGGGATCATGCATTACGGTACGAGTAAAGTGACTTGCCGGTAACGAGATTGAACAAGGTATTGGGATACCGACGATCGAATCTCGGGCAAGTAACGTACCGATTGACAAAGGGAATTGTATACGGGATTGATTGAATCCTCGACATCGTGGTTCATCCGATGAGATCATCGTGGAACATGTGGGAGCCAACATGGGTATCCAGATCCCGCTGTTGGTTATTGACCGGAGAGTCGTCTCGGTCATGTCTGCATGTCTCCCGAACCCGTAGGGTCTACACACTTAAGGTTCGGTGACGCTAGAGTTGTAGAGATATTAGTATGCGGTTAACCGAAAGTTGTTCGGAGTCCCGGATGAGATCCCGGACGTCACGAGGAGTTCCGGAATGGTCCGGAGGTAAAGATTTATATATGGGAAGTCCTATTTTGGCCACCGGAAAATGTTCGGGATTTTTCGGTATTGTACCGGGAAGGTTCTAGAAGGTTCCGAAGTGGGGCCCACCTGCATGGGGGGACCCACATGAACGTGGGTAGTGGGGGCAAGGCCCCACACCCCTGGTCAAGGCGCACCAAGATCCCACCTTAGAAGGAATAAGATCATATCCCGAAGGGATAAGATCAAGATCCCTAAAAAAGGGGGATAACAATCGGTGGGGAAGGGAAATGATGGGATTTCTTTCCCCCACCTTTGCCAACGCCCCAATGGACTTGGAGGGCAAGAAACCAGCCCCCTCCACCCCTATATATAGTGGGGAGGCGCATGGGAGCAGCACCCCAAGCCCTGGCGCCTCACTCCCTCCCGTGACACCTCTTCCTCCCCGCTTGCGCTTGGCGAAGCCCTGCCGGGATCCCGCTACTTCCACCACCACGCCGTCGTGCTGCTGGATCTCCATCAACTTCTCCTCCCCCCTTGCTGGATCAAGAAGGAGGAGATGTCCCCGCTCCGTACGTGTGTTGAACGCGGAGGTGCCGTCCGTTAGGCGCTAGGATCATCGGTGATTTGGATCACGACGAGTACGACTCCATCAACCCCGTTCTATTGAACGCTTCCGCGCGTGATCTATGTAGATGCACTCTTTTCCCTCTCGTTGCTAGAAGACTCCATAGATTGTTCTTGGTGATGCGTAGAATTTTTTTTAATTTCTGCAACGATCCCCAACAGTGGCATCATGAGCTAGGTCTATGCGTAGTTTCTATGCACGAGTAGAACACAAACTTGTTGTGGGCGTAGATGTTGTCAATTTTCTTGCCACTACTAGTCTTATCTTGTTTTGGCGGCATCGTGGGATGAAGCGGCCCGGACCGACCTTACACGTACGCTTACGTGAGACAGGTTCCACCGACTGACATGCACTAGTTGCATAAGGTGGCTAGCGGGTGTCTGTCTCTCCCACTTTAGTCGGATCGGATTCGATGAAAAGGGTCCTTATGAAGGGTAAATAGAAGTTGGCATATCACGTTGTGGTTTTACGTAGGTAAGAAACGTTCTTGCTAGAAACCTATAGAAGCCACGTAAAAACATGCAACAACAATTAGAGGACGTCTAACTTGTTTTTGCAGCATATGCCTTGTGATGTGATATGGCCAAAAGGATGTGATGAATGAAATATATGTGATGTATGAGATTGATCATGTTCTTGTAATAGGAATCACGACTTGCATGTCGATGAGTATGACAACCGGCAGGAGCCATAGGAGTTGTCTTTATTTTTTGTATGACCTGCGTGTCATTGAATAACGCCATGTAAATTACTTTACTTTATTGCTAAACACGTTAGCCATAGAAGTAGAAGTAATCGTTGGCGTGACAACTTCATGAAGACACGATGATGGAGATCATGATGATGGAGATCATGGTGTCATGCCGGTGACGAAGATGATCATGGCGCCCCGAAGATGGAGATCAAAGGAGCAATATGATACTGGCCATATCATGTCACTATTTGATTGCATGTGATGTTTATCATATTTTGCTTCTTATTTGCTTAGTACGACGGTAGTAAGTAAGATGATCCCTTATAATAATTTCAAGAAAGTGTTCCCCCTAACTGTGCGCCGTTGCGAAAGTCCGTTGTTTCGAAGCACCACGTGATGATCGGGTGTGATAGATTCTAACGTTCACATACAACGGGTGTAAGACAGATTTACACATGCAAAACACTTAGGTTGACTTGACGAGCCTAGCATGTACAGACATGGCCTCGGAACACAAGAGACCGAAAGGTCGAACATGAGTCGTATAGAAGATACGATCAACATGAAGATGTTCACCGATGTTGACTAGTCCGTCTCACGTGATGATCGGACACGGCCTAGTTGACTCGGATCATGTTTCACTTAGATGACTAGAGGGATGTCTATCTGAGTGGGAGTTCATTGAATAATTTGATTAGATGAACTTAATTATCATGAACTTAGTCTAAAATCTTTACAATATGTCTTGTAGATCAAATGGCCCACGCTAATGTTGCCCTCAACTTCAACGCGTTCCTAGAGAAAACCAAACTGAAAGATGATGGCAGCAACTATACGGACTGGGTCCGGAACCTGAGGATCATCCTCATTGCTGCCAAGAAAGATTATGTCCTAGAAGCACCGCTAGGTGACGCACCCATCCCAGAGAACCAAGACGTTATGAACGCTTGGCAGCAGCGTGCTGATGATTACTCCCTCGTTCAGTGCGGCATGCTTTACAGCTTAGAACCGGGGCTCCAAAAGCGTTTTGAGCAACACGGAGCATATGAGATGTTCGAAGAGCTGAAAATGGTTTTCCAAGCTCATGCCCGGGTCGAGAGATATGAAGTCTCCGACAAGTTCTTCAGTTGTAAGATGGAGGAAAATAGTTCTGTCAGTGAGCACATACTCAAAATGTCTGGGTTACACAACCGCTTGACTCAGCTGGGAGTTAATCTCCCGGATGACGCGGTCATTGACAGAATCCTTCAGTCGCTTCCACCGAGCTACAAGAGCTTTGTGATGAACTTCAATATGCAGGGGATGGAAAAGACCATTCCTGAGGTATATTCAATGCTGAAATCAGCGGAGGTGGAGATCAAAAAGGAACATCAAGTGTTGATGGTGAATAAAACCACTAAGTTCAAGAAAGGCAAGGGTAAGAAGAACTTCAAGAAGGACGGCAAGGGAGTTGCCGCGCCCGGTAAGCCAGTTGCCGGGAAGAAGCCAAAGAATGGACCCAAGCCTGAGACTGAGTGCTTTTATTGCAAGGGAAGTGGTCACTGGAAGCGGAACTGCCCCAAGTACTTGGCGGACAAGAAGGCCGGCAACACCAAAGGTATATGTGATATACATGTTATTGATGTGTACCTTACCAGCACTCGTAGTAGCTCCTGGGTATTTGATACCGGTGCGGTTGCTCATATTTGTAACTCAAAGCAGGAGCTGCGGAATAAACGGAGACTGGCAAAGGACGAGGTGACGATGCGCGTCGGGAATGGTTCCAAGGTCGATGTGATCGCCGTCGGCACGCTACCTCTACATTTACCTACGGGATTAGTTTTAAACCTCAATAATTGTTATTTAGTGCCAGCTTTGAGCATGAACATTGTATCAGGATCTCGTTTAATTCGAGATGGCTACTCATTTAAATCCGAGAATAATGGTTGTTCTATTTATATGAGAGATATGTTTTATGGTCATGCCCCGCTGGTTAATGGTTTATTCTTAATGAATCTCGAACGTAGTGTTACACATATTCATAGTGTGAATACCAAAAGATGTAAGGTTGATAATGATAGTCCCACATACTTGTGGCACTGCCGTCTTGGTCACATTGGTGTCAAACGCATGAAGAAGCTCCATGCAGATGGACTTTTGGAGTCTCTTGATTACGAATCATTTGACACGTGCGAACCATGCCTCATGGGTAAGATGACCAAGACTCCGTTCTCCGGAACAATGGAGCGAGCAACCAACTTATTGGAAATCATACATACTGATGTGTGCGGTCCAATGAGTGTTGAGGCTCGCGGTGGCTATCGTTATGTTCTCACTCTCACTGATGACTTGAGTAGATATGGGTATGTCTACCTAATGAAACACAAGTCTGAGACCTTTGAAAAGTTCAAGGAATTTCAGAGTGAGGTTGAGAATCAACGTGACAGAAAAATAAAGTTCTTACGATCAGATCGTGGAGGGGAATATTTGAGTCACGAATTTGGCACACACTTAAGGAAATGTGGAATAGTTTCACAACTCACGCCGCCTGGAACACCTCAGCGAAATGGTGTGTCCGAACGTCGTAATCGCACTCTATTGGATATGGTGCGATCTATGATGTCTCTTACCGATCTACCGCTCTCATTTTGGGGCTATGCTTTAGAGACTGCCGCATTCACTTTAAATAGGGCTCCGTCGAAATCCGTTGAGACGACACCGTATGAATTATGGTTTGGGAAGAAACCTAAGCTGTCGTTTCTAAAAGTTTGGGGATGCGATGCTTATGTCAAGAAACTTCAACCTGAAAAGCTCGAACCCAAGTCGGAAAAATGCGTCTTCATAGGATACCCTAAGGAAACCATTGGGTATACCTTCTACCTCAGATCCGAAGGCAAGATCTTTGTTGCCAAGAACGGGTCCTTTCTGGAGAAAGAGTTTCTCTCGAAAGAAGTAAGTGGGAGGAAAGTGGAACTTGATGAAGTACTACCTCTTGAACCGGAAAGTAGCGCAGCTCAGGAAGATGTTCCTGTGGTGCCTGCACCGACTAGAGAGGAAGTTAATGATGATGATGATCAAGGTACTTCGGATCAAGCTCCTACTGAACTTCGTAGGTCCACAAGGACACGTTCCGCGCCAGAGTGGTACGGCAACCCTGTCTTGGAAATCATGTTGTTAGACAACGGTGAACCTTCGAACTATGAAGAAGCAATGGCGGGCCCAGATTCCGACAAATGGCTTGAAGCCATGCAATCCGAGATAGGATCCATGTATGAAAACAAAGTGTGGACTTTGACAGACTTGCCCGATGATCGGCGAGCGATAGAAAACAAATGGATCTTTAAGAAGAAGACAGACGCGGATGGTAATGTTACCATCTATAAAGCTCGACTTGTCGCTAAGGGTTATCGACAAGTTCAAGGGGTTGACTACGATGAGACTTTCTCACCCGTAGCGAAGCTGAAGTCCGTCCGAATCATGTTAGCAATTGCCGCATACTATGATTATGAGATATGGCAAATGGACGTCAAAACGGCATTCCTTAACGGCTTTCTTAAGGAAGAATTGTATATGATGCAGCCGGAAGGTTTTGTCGATCCTAAGAATGCTAACAAGGTATGCAAGCTCCAGCGCTCCATCTATGGGCTGGTGCAAGCATCTCGGAGTTGGAACATTCGATTTGATGAGATGATCAAAGCGTTTGGGTTTACACAGACTTATGGAGAAGCCTGTGTTTACAAGAAAGTGAGTGGGAGCTCTGTAGCATTTCTCATATTATATGTGGATGACATACTGTTGATGGGAAATGATATAGAATTCTTGGGAAGCATAAAGGCCTACTTGAACAAGTGTTTTTCAATGAAGGACCTTGGAGAAGCTGCTTATATATTAGGCATCAAGATCTATAGAGATAGATCAAGACGCCTCATTGGTCTTTCACAAAGTACGTACCTTGACAAGATATTGAAGAAGTTCAATATGGATCAGTCCAAGAAGGGGTTCTTGCCTGTATTGCAAGGTGTGCAATTGAGCACGGCTCAATGCCCGACCACGGCAGAAGATAGAGAAAAGATGAGTGTCGTCCCCTATGCCTCGGCCATAGGGTCTATTATGTATGCCATGCTGTGTACCAGACCTGATGTAAACCTTGCCGTAAGTTTGGTAGGAAGGTACCAAAGTAATCCCGGCATGGAACACTGGACAGCGGTCAAGAATATCCTGAAGTACCTGAAGAGGACTAAGGATATGTTTCTCGTTTATGGAGGTGACGAAGAGCTCGTCGTAAAGGGTTACGTCGATGCTAGTTTCGACACAGATCTGGATGACTCTAAGTCACAAACCGGATACGTGTATATTTTGAATGGTGGGGCAGTAAGCTGGTGCAGTTGCAAGCAAAGCGTTGTGGCGGGATCTACATGTGAAGCGGAATACATGGCGGCCTCAGAGGCAGCACAAGAAGCAATCTGGGTGAAGGAGTTCATTACCGACCTAGGAGTTATTCCCAATGCGTCGGGCCCGATGACTCTCTTCTGTGACAACACTGGAGCTATTGCCCTTGCCAAGGAGCCCAGGTTTCACAGGAAGACCAGGCATATCAAGCGTCGCTTCAACTCCATTCGTGAAAATGTTCAAAATGGAGACATAGATATTTGTAAAGTACATACGGACCTGAATGTAGCAGATCCGTTGACTAAACCTCTCCCTAGAGCAAAACATGATCAACACCAGAACTCTATGGGTGTTCGATTCATCACAATGTAACTAGATTATTGACTCTAGTGCAAGTGGGAGACTGTTGGAAATATGCCCTAGAGGCAATAATAAAATGGTTATTATTATATTTCCTTGTTCATGATAATTGTCTATTGTTCATGCTATAATTGTGTTATCCGGAAATCGTAATACATGTGTGAATACATAGACCACAACATGTCCCTAGTGAGCCTCTAGTTGACTAGCTCGTTGATCAACAGATAGTCATGGTTTCCTGACTATGGACATTGGATGTCATTGATAACGGGATCACATCATTAGGAGAATGATGTGATGGACAAGACCCAATCCTAAGCATAGCACAAGATCGTGTAGTTCGTTTGCTAGAGCTTTTCCAAATGTCAAGTATCATTTCCTTAGACCATGAGATTGTGCAACTCCCGGATACCATAGGAGTGCTTTGGGTGTGCCAAACGTCACAACGTAACTGGGTGGCTATAAAGGTGCACTACGGGTATCTCCGAAAGTGTCTGTTGGGTTGGCACGAATCGAGACTGGGATTTGTCACTCCGTATGACGGAGAGGTATCTCTGGGCCCACTCGGTAATGCATCATCATAATGAGCTCAATGTGACCAAGTGTTTGGTCACGGGATCATGCATTACGGTACGAGTAAAGTGACTTGCCGGTAACGAGATTGAACAAGGTATTGGGATACCGACGATCGAATCTCGGGCAAGTAACGTACCGATTGACAAAGGGAATTGTATACGGGATTGATTGAATCCTCGACATCGTGGTTCATCCGATGAGATCATCGTGGAACATGTGGGAGCCAACATGGGTATCCAGATCCCGCTGTTGGTTATTGACCGGAGAGTCGTCTCGGTCATGTCTGCATGTCTCCCGAACCCGTAGGGTCTACACACTTAAGGTTCGGTGACGCTAGAGTTGTAGAGATATTAGTATGCGGTTAACCGAAAGTTGTTCGGAGTCCCGGATGAGATCCCGGACGTCACGAGGAGTTCCGGAATGGTCCGGAGGTAAAGATTTATATATGGGAAGTCCTATTTTGGCCACCGGAAAATGTTCGGGATTTTTCGGTATTGTACCGGGAAGGTTCTAGAAGGTTCCGAAGTGGGGCCCACCTGCATGGGGGGACCCACATGAACGTGGGTAGTGGGGGCAAGGCCCCACACCCCTGGTCAAGGCGCACCAAGATCCCACCTTAGAAGGAATAAGATCATATCCCGAAGGGATAAGATCAAGATCCCTAAAAAGGGGGATAACAATCGGTGGGGAAGGGAAATGATGGGATTTCTTTCCCCCACCTTTGCCAACGCCCCAATGGACTTGGAGGGCAAGAAACCATCCCCCTCCACCCCTATATATAGTGGGGAGGCGCATGGGAGCAGCACCCCAAGCCCTGGCGCCTCCCTCCCTCCCGTGACACCTCTTCCTCCCCGCTTGCGCTTGGCGAAGCCCTGCCGGGATCCCGCTACTTCCACCACCACGCCGTCGTGCTGCTGGATCTCCATCAACTTCTCCTCCCCCTTGCTGGATCAAGAAGGAGGAGACGTCCCCGCTCCATACGTGTGTTGAACGCGGAGGTGTCGTCCGTTCGGCGCTAGGATCATCGGTGATTTGGATCACGACGAGTACGACTCCATCAACCCCGTTCTCTTGAACGCTTCCGCGCGCGATCTACAAGGGTATGTAGATGCACTCTTTTACCTCTCGTTGCTAGAAGACTCCATAGATTGTTCTTGGTGATGCGTAGAATTTTTTTTAATTTCTGCAACGATCCCCAACATCTAGAGGTGCCCCCCTGTCCCCGTATATAAAGGACCAGGGGGGAGGGGGCGGCCGGCCAGGAGGAGGGCGCGCTAGAGAGGAGTCCTGCTCCCACCGGGAGTAGGACACCCTCTTTTCCTAGTTGGAGTAGGAGGGGGAAAGGAAGGGAAGGAGAGAGGGGAAAGGAAAGGGGGCGCCCCCCTCCTTGTCCAATTTGGAATAGAGGGGGAGGGGGCGCGCGGCCATCCCTAGCCGCCCCTCCTCTTCTCCACTAAGGCCCATCTTGGCCCATTAAACTCCCCGGGGGGTTCCGGTAGCCCTCGGTACTCCGGTATGTGTCTGAAACTCCCCGAAACCATTCCGGTGTCCGAACATAGTCGTCCAATATATCGATCTTTATGTCTCGACCATTTCGAGATTCCTTGTCATGTCCATGATCATATCCGGGACTCCGAACTACCTTCGGTACATCAAAACACAAAACTCATAATACTCGTCATCTAACTTTAAGCGTGCGGACCCTACGGGTTCGAGAACTATGTAGACATGACCGAGACACGTCTCCGGTCAATAACCAATAGCGGAACCTGGATGCTCATATTGGCTCCTACATATTCTACGAAGATCTTTATCGGTCAAACCGCATAACAACATACGTTGTTCCCTTTGTCATCGGTATGTTACGTGCCCGAGATTCGATCGTCGGTATCTCAATACCTAGTTCAATCTCGTTACCGGCAAGTCTCTTTACTCGTTCCGTAATACATCATCTCGCAACTAACTCATTAGTCACAATGCTTGCAAGGCTTATAGTGATGTGCATTACCGAGAGGGCCCAGAGATACCTCTCCGACAATCGGAGTGACAAATCCTAATCTCGAAATACGCCAACCCAACAAGTACCTTCGGAGACACCTGTAGAGTACCTTTATAATCACCCAGTTACGTTGTGATGTTTGGTAGCACACAAAGTGTTCCTCCGGTAAACGGGAGTTGCATAATCTCATAGTCTTAGGAACATGTGTAAGTCATGAAGAAGGCAATAGCAACATACTAAACGATCAAGTGCTAAGCTAACGGAATGGGTCAAGTCAATCACATCATTCTCCTAATGATGTGATCCCGTTAATCAAATGACAACTCATGTCCATGGCTAGGAAACTTAACCATCTTCGATTAACGAGCTAGTCAAGTAGAGGCATACTAGTGACACTATGTTTGTCTATGTATTCACACATGTATTATGAATAATAAACATTTATCATGATATGAGGAAATAAATAATAACTTTATTAGTGCCTCTAGGGCATATTTCCTTCAGTCTCCCACTTGCACTAGAGTCAATAATCTAGATTACACAGTAATGATTCTAACACCCATGCAGTTTTGGTGTTGATCATATTTTGCTCATGGAAGAGGCTTAGTCAACGGGTCTGCAACATTCAGATCCATATGTATCTTGCAAATCTCTATGTCTCCCACCTGGACTTGGTCCCGGATGGAATTGAAGCGTCTCTTGATGTGCTTGGTGCTCTTGTGAAATATGGATTCCTTTGCCAAGGCAATTGCACCAGTATTGTCACAAAAGATTTTCATTGGACCGGATGCACTAGGTATGACACCTAGATAGGATATGAACTCCTTCATCCAGACTCCTTCATTTGCTGCTTCTGAAGCGGCTATGTACTCCGCTTCACACGTAGATCCCGCCACGACGCTTTGTTTAGAACTGCACCAACTGACAGCTCGACTGTTCAATGTAAACACGTATCCGGTTTGCGATTTATTATCGTCCGGATCAGTGTCAAAGCTTGCATTGACGTAACCATTTACGACTACCTCTTTGTCACCTCCATAAAAGAGAAACATATCCTTAGTCCTTTTCAGGTATTTCAGGATGTTCTTGACCGCTGTCCAGTGATCCACTCCTGGATTACTTTGGTACCTCCCTGCTAGGCTAATAGCAAGACACACATCAGGTCTAGTACACAACATTGCATACATGATAGAGCCTATGGCTGAAGCATAAGGAACATCTTTCATTTTCTCTCTATCTTCTGCAATGGTCGGGCATTGAGTCTGACTCAATTTCACACCTTGTAACACAGGCAAGAACCCTTTCTTTGCTTGATCCATTTTGAACTTCTTCAAAACTTTGTCAAGGTATGTGCTTTGTGAAAGTCCTATCAAGCGTCTTGATCTATCTCTATAGATCTTGATGCCTAATATGTAAGCAGCTTCACCGAGGTCTTTCATTGAAAAACTCTTATTCAAGTATCCTTTTATGCTATCCAGAAATTCTATATCATTTCCAATCAACAATATGTCATCCACATATAAAATTAGAAATGCTACAGAGCTCCCACTCACTTTCTTGTAAATACATGCTTCCCCAAAAGTCTGTATAAAACCATATGCTCTCATCACACTATCAAAACGTTTATGCCAACTCTGAGAGGCTTGCACCAGTCCATAAATGGATCGCTGGAGCTTGCACACTTTGTTAGCTCCCTTTGGATCGATAAAACCTTATGGTTGCATCATATACAACTCTTCTTCCAGAAATCCATTCAGGAATGCAGTCTTTGACATCCATTTGCCAAATTTCATAATCATAAAATGCGACAATGGCTAACATGATTCGGATGGACTTAAGCATCACTACGGGTGAGAAGGTCTCATCGTAGTCAATCCCTTGAACTTGTCGAAAACCTTTCGCAACAAGTCGAGCTTTATAGACAGTAATATTACCGTCATTGTCTGTCTTCTTCTTGAAGATCCATTTATTCTCAATTGCTTGCCGATCATCGGGCAAGTCAACCAAAGTCCACACTTTGTTCTCCTACATGGATCCCATCTCAGATTTCATGGCCTCAAGCCATTTTTCGGAATCTGGGCTCACCATCGCTTCTTCATAGTTTGTAGGTTCACCTTGGTCAAGTAACATGACCTCCAGAATAGGATTACCCTACCACTCTGGTGCGGATCTTACTCTGGTTGACCTACGAGGTTCAGTAGTAACTTGATCTGAAGTTTCATGATCGATATCATTAGCTTCCTCACTAATTGGTGTAGGTGTCACAGGAACCAGTTTATGTGTTGAACTACTTTCCAATAAGGGAACAGGTACAGTTACCTCATCAAGTTCTACTTTCCTCCCACTCACTTCTTTCGAGAGAAACTCCTTCTCTAGAAAGGATCCATTCTTGGCAACGAATGTCTTTCCTTCAGATCTGTGATAGAAGGTGTACCCAACAGTTTCCTTTGGGTATCCTATGAAGACACATTTCTCCGATTTGGGTTCGAGCTTATCAGGTTGAAGCCTTTTCACATAAACATCACAGCCCCAAACTTTAAGAAACGACAACTTTGGTTTCTTTCCAAACCACAGTTCATAAGGCGTCGTCTCAACGGATTTCGATGGTGCCTTATTTAACGTGAATGCAACCGTCTTTAAAGCATAACCCCAAAACGATAGCGGTAAATCAGTAAGAAACATCATAGATCGCACCATATCTAGTAAAGTACGATTACGACGTTCGGACACACCATTACGCTATGGTGTTCCGGGTGGCATGAGTTGCGAAACTATTCCGCATTGTTTCAAATGTAGACCAAACTCGTAACTCAAATATTCTCCTCCACGGTTAGATCGTAGAAACTTTATTTTCTTGTTACGATGATTTTCCACTTCACTCTGAAATTCTTTGAACTTTTCAAATGTTTCAGACTTATGTTTCATTAAGTAGATATACCCATATCTGCTCAAATCATTTGTGAAGGTGAGAAAATAACGATACCCGCCGCGAGCCTCAACATTCATTGGACCACATACATCAGTATGTATGATCTCCAACAAGTCAGTTGCTCGCTCCATAGTTCCGGAGAACGGCGTTTTAGTCTTCTTGCCCATGAGGCATGGTTCGCAAGTACCAAGTGATTCATAATCAAGTGATTCCAAAAGTCCATCAGTATGGAGTTTCTTCATGCGCTTTACACCAATATGACCCAAACGGCAGTGCCACAAATAAGTTGCACTATCATTATCAACTCTGCATCTTTTGGCTTCAACATTATGAATATGTGTATCACTACTTTCGAGATTCAACAAAAATAGACCACTCTTCAAGGGTGCATGACCATAAAAGATATTACTCATATAAATAGAACAACCATTATTCTCATGATTTAAATGAATAACCGTCTCGCATCAAACAAGATCCAGATATAATGTTCATGCTCAACGCTGGCACCAAATAACAATTATTCAGGTCTAAAACTAATCCCGAAGGTAGATGTAGAGGTAGCGTGCCGACGGCGATCACATCGACTTTGGAACCATTTCCCACGCGCATCGTCACCTCGTCCTTAGCCAGTCTTCGCTTAATCCGTAGTCCCTGTTTCGAGTTGCAAATATTAGCAACAGAACCAGTATCAAATACCCAGGTGCTACTGCGAGCTCTAGTAAGGTACACATCAATAACATGTATATCACATATAC
Organism: Triticum aestivum; assembly: GCF_018294505.1. Classification (NCBI taxonomy): domain Eukaryota; kingdom Viridiplantae; phylum Streptophyta; class Magnoliopsida; order Poales; family Poaceae; genus Triticum; species Triticum aestivum. The sequence continues at coordinate 353,777,879 of NC_057805.1, read as the reverse complement.
CTTTGTTCACCTTGCCATCCTTCTTATCCGCCAAATACTTGGGGCAGTTCCGCTTCCAGTGACCAGTCTGCTTGCAGTAGAAGCACTCAGTCTCAGGCTTAGGTCCAGACTTGGGTTTCTTCTCTTGAGCAGCAACTTGTTTGCTGTTCTTCTTGAAGTTCCCCTTCTTCTTCCCTTTGCCCTTTTTCTTGAAACTGGTGGTCTTGTTGACCATCAACACTTGATGCTCCTTTTTGATTTCTACCTCTGCAGCCTTTAGCATTGTGAAGAGCTCGAGAATCATCTGATCCATCCCTTGCATATTATAGTTCATCACGAAGCTCTTGTAGCTTGGTGGCAGTGATTGAAGAATTCTGTCAATGACACTATCATCCGGAAGATTAACTCCCAGTTGAATCAAGTGATTGTTATACCCAGACATTTTGAGTATATGTTCACTGACAGAACTATTCTCCTCCATCTTGCAGCTGTAGAGCTTATTGGAGACTTCATACCTCTCAATTCGGGCATTTGCTTGAAATATTAACTTCAACTCCTGGAACATCTCATATGCTCCATTACATTCAAAACGTCGTTGAAGTCCCGGTTCTAAGCCGTAAAGCATGGCACACTAAACTATTGAGTAGTCATCAGCTTTGCTCTGCCAGACGTTCTTAACATCGTCAGTTGCATCTGTAGCAGGCCTGGCACCCAGCGGTGCTTCCAGGACGTAATTCTTCTGTGCAGTAATGAGGATAATCCTCAAGTTACGGACACAGTCCGTGTAATTGCTACCATCATCTTTCAACTTTGCTTTCTCAAGGAACACATTAAAATTCAACGAAACAACAGCACATGCCATCTATCTACAATCAACATAGACAAGCAAAATACTATCAGGTACTAAGTTCAAGATAAATTTAAGTTCAATTAATCATATTACTTAAGAACTCCCACTTAGATAGACATCCCTCTAATCATCTAAGTGATCACGTGATCCAAATCAACTAAACCATGTCTGATCATCATGTGAGATGGAGTAGTTTTCAATGGCGAACATCACTATGTTGATCATATCTACTATATGATTCACGCTCGACCTTTCGGTCTCAGTGTTCCGAGGTCATGTCTGCATATGCTAGGCTCGTCAAGTTTAACCTGAGTATTCCGCGTGTGCAAAACTGGCTTGCACCCGTTGTAGATGAACGTAGAGCTTATCACACCCGATCATCACGTGGTGTCTCGGCACGACGAACTTTGCCAACAGTGCATACTCAGGGAGAACACTTTTATCTTGAAATTTAGTGAGAGATCATATTATAATGCTACCGTCAATCAAAGCAGAATAAGATGCATAAAGGATAAACATCACATGCAATCAATATAAGTGATATGATATGGCCATCATCATCTTGTGCTTGTGATCTCCATCTCCGAAGCACCGTCATGATCACCATCGTCACCGGCGCGACACCTTGATCTCCATCGTAGCATCGTTGTCGTCTCGCCAACTATTACTTCTACGACTATCGCTACCGCTTAGTGATAAAGTAAAGCATTACAGGGCGATTGCATTGCATACAATAAAGCGACAACCATATGGCTCCTGCCATTTGCCGATAACTCGGTTACAAAACATGATCATCTCATACAATAAAATATAGCATCATGCCTTGACCATATCACATCAGAACATGCCCTGCAAAAACAAGTTAGACGTCCTCTACTTTGTTGTTGCAAGTTTTGCGTGGCTGCTACGGGCTGAGCAAGAACCGTTCTTACCTACGCATCAAAACCACAACGATAGTTCGTCAAGTTAGTGTTGTTTAAACCTTCTCAAGGACCGGGCGTAGCCACACTCGGTTCAACTAAAGTTGGAGAAACTGACACCCGCTAGCCACCTGTGTGCAAAGCACGTCGGTAGAACCAGTCTCGCGTAAGCGTACGCGTAATGTCAGTCCGGGCCGCTTCATCCAACAATACCGCCGAACCAAAGTATGACATGCTGGTAAGCAGTATTACTTGTATCACCCACAACTCACTTGTGTTCTACTCGTGCATAAACACCTACGCATAAAACATGGATCGGATGCCATTGTTGGCGAACGTAGTAATTTCAAAAAGTTTCCTACGCACACACATGATCATGGTGATGCATAGCAACGAGAGGGGAGAGTGTGTCCACATACCCTCGTAGACCTAAAGCGGAAGCGTTAGCACAACGCGGTTGATGTAGTCGTACGTCTTCACGATCCGACCGATCCGAGTACCGAATGTACGACACCTCCGAGTTCAGCACACGTTCAGCTCGATGACGTCCCTCGAACTTCGATCCAGCCGAGATTTGAGGGAGAGTTCCATCAGCACGACGTCGTGGTGACGGTGATGATGATGCTACCGATGCAGGGCTTCGCCTAAGCACCGCTACGATATGATCCAGGTGGAATATGGTGGAGGGGGGCACCGCACACGGCTAAGAGATCAAGAGATCAATTGTAGTGTCTAGAGGTGCCCCTGCCCCCGTATATAAAGGACCAGGGGGAGGGGGCGACCGGCCAGGAGGAGGGCGCGCCAGAGAGGAGTCCAACTCCCACCGGGAGTAGGACTCCCTCTTTTCCTAGTGGGAGTAGGAGGGGGAAGGAAGGAGAGAGAGGGGAAGGAAAGGGGGGCGCCCCCTCCTTGTCCAATTCGGACTAGAGGGGGAGGGGGGCGCGGCCAGCCTAGCCGCCCCTCCTCTTCTCCACTAAGGCCCATCTTGGCCCATTAAACCCCCGGGGTTCCGGTAACCCCCGGTACTCCGGTATGTGTCCGAAACTCCCCGAAACCATTCCGGTGTCCGAACATAGTCGTCCAATATATCAATCTTTATGTCTCGACCATTTTGAGATTCCTCGTCATGTCCGTGATCATATCCGGGACTCCGAACTACCTTCAGTACATCAAAACACAAAACTCATCATACGGTTCGTCATCTAACTTTAAGCGTGCGGACCCTACGGGTTCGAGAACTATGTAGACATGACCGAGACACGTCTCCGATCAATAACCAATAGTGGAACCTGGATGCTCATATTGGCTCCTATATATTCTACGAAGATCTTTATCGGTCAAACCGCATAACAACATACGTTGTTCCCTTTGTCATCGGTATGTTACTTGCCCGAGATTCGATCATCGGTATATCAATACCTAGTTCAATCTCGTTATCGGCAAGTCTCTTTACTCGTTCCGTAATACATCATCTTGCAACTAACTCATTAGTCACAATGCTTGCAAGGCTTATAGTGATGTGCATTACCGAGAGGGCCCAGAGATACCTCTCCGACAATCGGAGTGACAAATCCTAATCTCGAAATACGCCAACCCAACAAGTACCTTCGGAGACACCTGTAGAGTAACTTTATAATCCCCCAGTTACGTTGTGATGTTTGGTAGCACACAAAGTGTTCCTCCGGTAAACGGGGAGTTGCATAATCTCATAGTCATAGGAACATGTATAAGTCATGAAGAAAGCAATAGCAACATACTAAATGATCAAGTGCTAAGCTAACGGAATGGGTCAAGTCAATCACATCATTCTCCTAATGATGTGATCCCGTTAATCAAATGACAACTCATGTCCATGGCTAGGAAACTTAACCATCTTCGATTAACGATCTAGTCAAGTAGAGGCATACTAGTGACACTATGTTTGTCTATGTATTCACACATGTATTATGTTTTCGGTTAATACAATTCTAGCATGAATAATAAACATTTATCATGATATGAGGAAATAAATAATAACTTTATTATTGCCTCTAGGGCATATTTCCTTCAATATCATGTCACATATTTTGATTGCATGTGATGTTTATCTTTTATACATCTTATTTTGCTTGGTTCGACGGTAGCTTTATAAGATGATCCCTTACTAAAATTTCAAGGTATAAGTGTTCTCCCTGAGTGTGCACCGTTGCGACAGTTCTTCGTGCCGAGACACCACGTGATCGGGTGTGATAAGCTCTACGTTCACATACAACGGGAGCAAGCCAATTTTGCACACGCAGAATACTCGGGTTAAACTTGACGAGCCTAGCATATGCAGATATGGCCTCGGAACACCGGAGACCGAAAGGTCGAACGTGAATCAGATAGTAGATATGATCAACATAGTGATGTTCACCATTGAAAACTACTCCATCTCACGTGATGATCGGACATGGTTTAGTTGATTTGGAGCACGTTATCATTTCAATGACTCGAGGGATGTCTATCTAAGTGGGATTTCTTAATTAATATGATTAATTGAACTTTAATTTATCATGAACTTAGTCCTGGTAGTATTAGCATATCTATGTTGTAGATCAATAGCTCGCGATGTTGCCCCCCGTTTATTTTGATATGTTCCTAGAGAAAAACTATGTTGAAAGATGTTAGTAGCAATGATGCGGACTTGGTCCGTGATCTGAGGATTATCCTCATTGCTGCAAAGATGAATTATGTCCTTGATGAACCGCTAGGTGACAGAACTATTGCAGGAGCAGATGCAGACATTATGAACGTTTTGACAAAAGCTCGGTATGATGACTACTTGATAGTTTAGTGCACCATGCTTTACGGCTTAGAACTAGGACTTCAGAAATGTTTTGAACACCACGGAGCATATAAGATGTTCCAAGAGTTGAAATTGGTGTTTCATACTCATGCCCGTGTCGAGAGGTAAGAGACCTCAGACAATACTTTGCCTACAAGATGGAGGAGAATAGCTCAACCAGTGAGCATGTGCTCAGATTGTCTGGGTACTACAATTACTTGAATCAAGTGGGAGTTAATCTTCCAGATAAGATAGTGATTGACAGAGTTCTCTAGTCACTATCATCAAGTTACTAGAACTTCGTGATGAACTATAATATGCAAGGGATAACAGAAACAATTCCCAAGCTCTTCGTTATGCTGAAATCGACGAAGGTAGAAATCAAGAAAAGCATCAAGTGTTGATGGTTGACAAGACCACTAGTTTCATGAAAAGGGCAAAGGGAAGAAGGGGAACTTCAAAAAGAATGGCAAGCAAGTTGCTGCTCCCGTGAAGAAGCCCAAAGCTAGACCCAAGCCTGAAACTGAGTGCTTCTACTGCAAAGGAAATGGTCACTGGAAGTGGAACTGCCCTAGATACTTGGCGGATAAGAAGGATGGCAAAGTGAACAAAGGTATATTGGATATACATGTTATTGATGTGTATTTTATTAGTGTTTATAGCAACCCCTCGGCATTTGATACTTGTTTAGTTGCTAAGAGTAGTAACTCGAAACGAGAGTTGCAGAATGAACAGAAACTAGTTAAGGGCGAGGTGACGATGTGTGTTGGAAGTAGTTCCAAGATTGATATGATCATCATCGCACACTCCCTATACTTTCGGGATTAGTGTTGAACCTAAATAAGTGTTATTTGGTGTTTGCATTGAGCATGAATATGATTTGATCATGTTTATTGCAATACGGTTATTCATTTAAGTTAGAGAATAATTGTTGTTCTGTTTACATGAATAAAACCTTCTATGGTCATACACCCAATGAAAATGGTTTGTTGGATCTTGATCATAGTGATACACATATTCATAATATTGAAGGCAAAAGATGCAAAATTAATAATGATAGTGCAACTTATTTGTGGCACTGTCGTTTAGGTCATATTGGTGTAAAGCGCTTGAAGAAACTCCATGCTGATGGAATTTTGGAATCACTTGATGCTTGCGAACCATGCCTTATGGGCAAGATGACTAAGACTCCGTTCTCCGGAACAATGGAGCGAGCAACTGACTTATTGGAAATAATACATACTGATGTATGCGATCCGATGAGTGTTGAGGCTCGCGGCGGGTATCATTATTTTCTGATCTTCACAGATGATTTGAGCAGATATGGGTATATCTACTTGATGAAACATAAGTCTGAAACATTTGAAAAGTTCATATAATTTCAGAGTGAAGTTGAAAATCATCGTAACAAGAAAATAAAGTTTCTACGATCTGATCGTGGAGGAGAATATTTGAGTTACGAGTTTGGTCTTCATTTGAAACAATGCGGAATAGTTTTGCAACTCATGCCACCTGGAACACCGCAGCGTAATGGTGTGTCCGAACATCGTAACCGTACTTTATTAGAAATGGTGCAATCTATGATGTCTCTTACCGATTTACCACTATCGTTTTGGGGTTATGCATTAGAGACAGCTGCATTCACGTTAAATAGGGCACCATCTAAATCCGTTGAGACGACACCATATGAACTATAGTTTGGCAAGAAACCAAAGTTGTCGTTTCTTAAAGTTTGGGTTGCGATGCTTATGTGAAAAAGTTTCATCCTGATAAGCTCAAACCCAAATCGGAGAAATGTGTCTTCATAGGATACCCAATGGAGACAGTTAGGGTACACCTTCTATCACAGATCCGAAGGCAAGACATTCGTTGCTAAGAATGGATCCTTTCTAGAGAAAGAGTTTCTCTCGAAAGAAGTGAGTAGGAGGAAAGTAGAACTTGATGAGGTAACTGTACCTGCTCCCTTATTGGAAAGTAGTTCATCACAAAAATATGTTCCTATGACTCCTACACCAATTAGTGAGGAAGCTAATGATGATGATCATGTAACTTCAGATCAAGTTACTACCGAACCTCGTAGGTCAACCAGAGTGAGATCCGCACCAGAGTGGTACGGTAATCCTGTTCTGGAGGTCATGTTACTTGACCATGACGAACCTATGAACTATGAGGAAGTGATGATGAGCCCAGATTCCGCGAGATGGCTTGAGGCCATGAAATCTGAGATGGGATCCATGTATGAGAACAAAGTGTGAACTTTGGTTGACTTGCCCGATGATCGGCAAGCCATTAAGAATAAATGGATCTTCAAGAGGAAGATCGACGCTGATAGTAGTGTTACTATCTGGAAAGCTCGAATTGTCGCAAAAATGTTTTCGACAAGTTCAAGGTGTTGACTACGATGAGATTTTTTCACTCGTATCGATGCTTAAAAGTCTGTCCGAATCATGTTAGCAGTTGCCGCATTTTATGAAATCTGGCAAATGGGTGTCAAAACTGTATTCCTTTATGGATTTCTTAAAAGAAGAGTTGTATGTGATGCAACCAGAAGGTTTTGTCGATCCTAAAGGTACTAACAAAGTGAGCAAGCTCCAGCGATCCATCTATGGACTGGTGCAAGCATCTCGGAGTTGGAATATATGCTTTGATAAAATGATCAAAGCATATGGTTTTATACAGGCTTGTGGTGAAGCCTATATTTACTAGAAAGTGAGTGGGAGCACTACAACATTCTGATAAGTATATGTGAATGACATATTGTTGATCGGAAATAATGTATAATTTTCTGGAAAGCATAAAGGAGTGTTTGAAAAGGTTTTTTCGAAGAAAGACCTCGATGAAGCTGCTTACACATTGAGCATCAAGATCTATAGAGATAGATCAAGACACTTGATAAGTTTTTTCAATGAGTACATACCTTGACAAGATTTTGAAGTAGTTCAAAATGGAACATTCAAAGAAGGAGTTCTTGCCTATGTTGCAAGGTGTGAAGTTGAGTAAAGACTCAAAACCCGACCAGAACAGAAAATAGGAAAGAATGAAAAGTCATTCCCTATGCCTCAGTCATAGGTTCTATAAAGTATGCTATGTTGTGTACCAGTCCTATTGTATACCTTAGCATGATTCTTGCAAGGGAGTACAATAGTGATCTAGCAGTAGATCACTGGACAGCAGTCAAAATTATCCTTAGAGGACTAAGGAAATATTTCTCGATTATGGAGGTGATAAAAGAGTTCGTCGTAAAGAGTTACGTTGATGCAAGCTTTTTACATCAATCTAGATGACTCTAAAGTCTCGATCTGGATACATATTGAAAGTGGGAGCAATCAGCTAGACTAGCTCCGTGCAGAGTATTGTAGACATCGAAATTTGTGAAATACATACGGATCTGAATGTTGCAGACCCGTAGACTAAACTTCTCTCACAAGCAAAACATGATCACTCTTTGGGTTTTAATCACATAGCGATGTGAACTAGATTATTGACTCTAGCAAACCTTTTGGGTGTTAGTCACATGGAGATGTGAACTAATCACATAAAGATGTGAACTATTGGTGTTAAATCACACGACGATATGAACTAGATTATTGACTCTAGTGCAAGTGGGAGACTGAAGGAAATATGCCCTAGAGGCAATAATAAGGTTATTATTTATTTCCTCATATCATGATCAATGTTTATTATTCATGCTAGAATTGTATTAACCGGAAACATAATACATGTGTGAATACATAGACAAACATAGTGTCACTAGTATGTCTCTACTTGACTAGCTCGTTGATCAAAGATGGTTGAGTTTCCTAGCCATAGACATGAGTTGTCATTTGATTAACAGGATCACATCATTAGGAGAATGATGTGATTGACTTGACCCATTCCGTTAGCTTAGCACTTGATCGTTTAGTTTAGTGCTATTGCTTTCTTCATGACTTATACATGTTCCTATGACTATGAGATTATGCAACTCCCGATTACCGGAGGAACACTTTGTGTGCTACCAAACGTCACAACGTAACTGGGTGATTATAAAGGTGCTCTACAGGTGTCTCCGATGGTACTTGTTGAGTTGGCGTATTTCGAGATTAGGATTTGTCACTCCGATTGTCGGAGAGGTATCTCTGGGCCCTCTCGGTAATGCACATCACTATAAGCCTTGCAAGCAATGTGACTAATGAGTTAGTTACAGGATGATGCATTACATAATGAGTAAAGAGACTTGCCGGTAATGAGATTGAGCTAGGTATTGAGATACCGACGATCGAATCTCGGGCAAGTAACATACCGATGACAAAGGGAACAACGTATGTTGTTATGCGGTTTGACCGATAAAGATCTTCGTAGAATATGTAGGAGCCAATATGAGCATCCAGGTTCCGCTATTGGTTATTGACCGGAGACGTGTCTCGGTCATGTCTACATAGTTCTCGAACCCGTAGGGTCCGCACGCTTAAAGTTCGGTGACGATCGGTATTATGAGTTTTTGTGTTTTGATGTACCGAAGGTAGTTTGGAGTCCCGGATATGATCACGGACATGACGAGGAGTCTCGAAATGGTTGAGACGTAAAGATCGATATATTGGACGACTATATTCGGGCACCGGAAGTGTTCCGGGTGGTTTCGGAAAAAACCGGAGTGCCGGAGGGTTACTGGAACCCCCCCGGGAGAAATAGTGGGCCTTATGGGCCTTAGTGGAGAGAGAGAGGGCTGTCCTAGGGCAGGCCGCGCGCCCCTCCCCCTCTGGTCCGAATTGGACTAGGAGAGGGGGGGCGGCGCCCCCCTTTCCTTCTCCCTCTCTGCTACCTCTTGAGCACTGCGTTGGTTTTCCCTTGAAGAGGAAAGGGTGATGCAGCAAAGTAGCGTAAGTATTTCCCTCAGTTTTTGAGAACCAAGGTATCAATCCAGTAGGAGGCTACACGCGAGTCCCTCGCACCTACACAAACAAATAAATCCTCACAACCAACGCGATAAGGGGTTGTCAATCTCTACACGGTCACTTACGAGAGTGAGATCTGATAGATATGATAAGATAATATTTTTGGTATTTTTGTGATAAAGATGCAAAGTGAAATAAAAGCAAAATAAAAGCGGCGCCAGAAATAGCTTGTTGTCGGGAGATTAATATGATGAAAAATAGACCCCGGGGCCATAGGTTTCACTAGTGGCTTCTCTCAAGAGCATAAGTATTTTACGGTGGGTGAACAAATTACTGTTGAGCAATTGACAGAATTGAGCATAGTTATGAGAATATCTAGGTATGATCATGTATATAGGCATCACGTCCGAAACAAGTAGACTGACTCCTGCCTGCATCTACTACTATTACTCCACACATCGACCGCTATCCAGCATGCATCTAGAGTATTAAGTTCATAAGAACAGAGTAATGCCTTAAGCAAGATGACATGATGTAGAGGGATAAACTCATGCAATATGATATAAACCCCATCTTGTTATCCTCGATGGCAACAATACTATATGTGCCTTGCTGCCCCTACTGTCACTGGGAAAGGACACCGCAAGATTGAACCCAAAGCTAAGCACTTCTCCCATTGCAAGAAAGATCAATCTAGTAGGCCAAACCAACCTGATAATTCGAAGAGACTTGCAAAGATAACTAATCATACATAAAAGAATTCAGAAGATTCAAATATTGTTCATAGATAAACTTGATCATAAACCCACAATTCATCGGTCTCAACAAACACACCGCAAAAGAAGATTACATGGAATAGATCTCCACAAGAGAGGGGGAGAACATTGTATTGAGATCCAAAAAGAGAGAAGAAGCCATCTAGCTAATAACTATGGACCCGAAGGTCTGAGGTAAACTACTCACACTTCATCGGAGAGGCTATGGTGTTGATGTAGAAGCCCTCCGTGATCAATGCCCCCTCCGGCGGAGCTCCAGAACAGGCCCCAAGATGGGATCTTACGGGTACAGAAGGTTGCGGCGGTGGAATTAGGTTTTTGGCTCCGTATTTGATTGTTTGGGGGTACGTAGGTATATATAGGAGGAAGGAGTACGTCGATGGAGCAACGTGGGGCCCACAAGGGTGGAGGGTGCGCCCCCCTACCTCGTGGCTTCCTGGTAGCTTTCTTGACGTAGGGTCCAAGTCCTCTGGATCACGTTCGTTCCGAAAATCATGTTCCCGAAGGTTTCATTCCGTTTGGACTCCGCTTGATAATCTTTTTCTGCGAAACTCTGAAATAGGCAAAAAACTGCAATTCTGGGCTGGGCCTCCGGTTAAAAGGTTAGTCCCAAAAATAATATAGAAGTGAATAATAAATCCCAATAATGTCCAAAACAGAAGATAATATAGCATGGAGCAATCAAAAATTATAGATACGTTGGAGACGTATCACTCTCCCCCTTCCTTTCCCCCTCCTAGTAGGAGTAGGAAAGAGGGGAGTCCTACTCCTACTAGGAGGAGGACTCCTCCTCCTGGCGCGCCCACAAGGGGCTGGCCGGCCTCCCCCTTGCTCCTTTATATACGGGGGCAAGGGGCACCTCTAGACACAAGTTGATCTGTTGATCTCTCCCAGCCGTGTGCGGTGCCCCCCTCCACCATAATCCACCTCGGTCATATCATAGCGGTGCTTAGGCGAAGCCCTACGTTGGTAGCAACATCATCACCGTCATCACGCCGTCGTGCTGACGGAACTCTCCTGTGAAGCTCTACTGGATCGGAGTTCGCGGGATGTCATCGAGCTGAACATGTGCTGAACTTGGAGGTGCCGTACGTTCGGTACTTGGATCGGTCGGATCGTGAAAACGTACGACTACATCAACCGCGTTGTGCTAACGCTTCCGCTTTCGGTCTACGAGGGTACGTGGACAACACTCTTCCCTCTCTTTGCTATGCATCACCATGATCTTGCGTTTGTTGGGGAACGTAGTAATTTCAAAAAATTTCCTACGCACACGCAAGATCATGGTGATGCATAGCAATGAGAGGGGAGAGTGTTGTCTACGTACCCTCGTAGACCGAATGCGGAAGCGTTAGCACAACGCGGTTGATGTAGTCGTACGTCTTCACGATCCTACCGATCCGAGTACCGAACGTACGGCACCTCCGAGTTCAGCACATGTTCCGCTCGATGACGTCCCTCGAACTCCGATCCAGCCGAGCTTTGAGGGAGAGTGTCGTTAGCATGACGCCGTGGTGACGGTGATGATGATGCTACCGACGTAGGGCTTCGCCTAAGCACTGCTACAATATTATCGAGGTGGAATATGGTGGAGGGGGGCACCGCACACGGCTAAGAGATCAAGAGATCAATTGTTGTCTCCAGAGGTGCCCCCTGCCCCCGTATATAAAGGACCAGGGGGAGGGGGCGGCCGGCCAGGAGGAGGGCACGCCAGGGAGGAGTCCTACTCCCAGTAGGACTCCCTCTTTTCCTAGTTGGAGTAGGAGGGGGAAAGGAAGGGAAGGAGAGAGAGGGGGAAGGAAAGGGGGCGCCGCCCCCCTCCTTGTCCAATTCGGACTAGAGGGGGAGGGGGCGCGCGGCCAGCTCTAGCCGCCCCTCCTCTTCTCCACTAAGTCCCATATTGGCCCATTAAACTCCTCGGGGGGTTCCGGTAACCCCCCGGTACTCCGGTATGTGTCCGAAACTCCCCGAAACCATTCCGGTGTCCGAACATAGTCGTCCAATATATCGATCTTTATGTATCGACCATTTCGAGACTCCTCGTCATGTCCGTGATCATATCCGGGACTCCGAACTACCTTCGGTACATCAAAACACAAAACTCATAATACCGATCGTCATCTAACTTTAAGCGTGCAGACCCTACGGGTTCGAGAACTATGTAGACATGACCGAGACACGTCTCCGGTCAATAACCAATAGCGGAACCTGGATGCTCATATTGGCTCCTACATATTCAACGAAGATCTTTATCGGCCAAACCGCATAACAACATACGTTGTTCCCTTTGTCATCAGTATGTTACTTGCTCGAGATTCGATCATCGGTATCTCAATACCTAGTTCAATCTCGTTACCAGCAAGTCTCTTTACTCGTTCCGTAATACATCATCTCGCAACTAACTCATTAGTCACAATGCTTGCAAGGCTTATAGTGATGTGCATTACCGAGAGGGCCCAAAGATACCTCTCCGACAATCGGAGTGACAAATCCTAATCTCGAAATACGCCAACTGTCGTGGAATTGTCACGGCAGATGTCCTCGTGCAAGGACTTAGTCGTGGAGCCATCGCAGCTAGGAAGCTTAAAGGGGTTAAACGGGACAAGGAACACAAGGGTTATACTGGTTCGGCCCCTTACGGTGAAGGTAAAAGCCTACGTCCAGTTGAGGTGGTATTGCTTAGGGTTTCGATGACCAGGGAGCTTAATCGCTATGCCCGGCTCTCGATCTGTTGTCCCTCTCCCCTGAACCTCCGCCGGGTCGTCCCTTTATATAGATAGGTTGACGCCCCGCGGCTCTCAGAGTCCCGGCCGGCTTATAACAGTATCCGGCTCGGACTCTTATCTACTCTTGCCTTACATTACAAGTCTTGCCATAATGGCGGTTTATCACTACAGGCCTTAAGCCGCCTCCGGGTCTTAAGCCCACTATTGATCCGCCATCCTCCAACCTGGTATTGGGCTTCACGTGATGATCATTATAACGTAACCCGGCCCCTCCTGGGCGGGTAACTCTAATGGTTATATCCTCAACATTAGGCCCCAGATTGATTTGAACCGGTTCATGTCAATCTTCAATCCCTTTGAAAGAAAATCTTCCGGCTTCTGCTTGTGCGAAAGTTATAGCCCGCCGTGACGTCATCTTCTGGATTCTTGGTAACCTGCCGTGACATCATCTTCCATTAAATTCATTTTTTATTCTGTCATATCCCAACGGATCTTATCTTTTAATGACCATCCCGAAAATCGAGGCGTTTCTGTGGCGAGATGATCACGTCTTGGCCTCCTCGTTTCTCGCGCCCATTTATCAGTCACCCTTATAAATAGGCCCTGCCCATAAGCCTTCATTCACTCCTCTCCTCCATCGTCTTGCTCCTCTGACGCCCGAGAGCTCGAGCTCCGCCGCCGCCGCGCCCCTTGTCTTCCTCAACCTTGGCCGCTGCATCACCCTGAACTGGTACAGAGAAACGGCGGCGACCTCCGCATCTCATCAGCGCCAGTAAGTCCTTGCACCTCCCTACAGTAGATCCACATTAGGGTTCTGTCGTTCTTCCCCTGTTCTTCGCCGTTCATCTCAAGTTCTTCACAGTTCCGCCACCGAGGTTCCCTTTGATCTAAAAACGGTATAGACCCCCTGCGGTAGTAGTTTCTCACTCATTTTTACGCTAGTAGATCCCCTTTGTCCGCAAAAGACCTTGTTCTGAGCTTATGAACTTCTCTGTATCAGCTTTCTAGGTCTAGAAATTTTTCCTTTCTAGACGATCGTTTGATCCAAAATAATTACTGCGATCTGTGAAACTTGTTTGTGCCACACTTAGTCAAAAATTGCATCTGTTAGCTATGGCGGCTCATATCTCCGGCTTAAAAGAGGCCATGCGCTGTGAAATTTCCGGCTCATTTATGATAGAGTTTTAAACAACTTGAATTACTCATGATGCCCACAGCGGCTTAGATAACCCGACACAATTAGCCATATATCATTAGGCCCCTTCATAAGTCGCCATCTTGAATACTGAACTGGAATCTTCCTCTGGCTTATATTTGAACCGGAAATTTCCTTTTGTCATAGGCTTTCGTCTTTCACAATGCCGCCCAAGGCTCCCAAGGCACCCATTACGTGCAACTGGGTGAGGTCCAATGTTACTGATGACACCTTAGATGATTTCGTGAAGACGGGTTACCTGCCTAAGAAGGAGGTCATGTCCTATCGTGCCCCTGACCCGTCGGAAGAAAAACCTCAACCAAGAGACGGAGAAGTTGTGATATTTTCTGATCACATGAGCCGGGGTTTTGCACCTCCTGGCTCAAAATTCTTTAGAGACGTTCTGAACTTCTTCGATCTGCGACCTCAAGACATTGGACCCAATTCTGTGTCGAACATTTGTAACTTTCAAGTGTTCTGCGAAGTATACCTTGGAGAAGAACCCAGCCTACTGCTCTTTAGGGAGCTGTTTTATCTGAACCGCCAGAACGAGTGCGCCAACGGGCCTAGCTTGGAACTTGGTGGAATTTCAATCCAACGACGGAGAGATTGCCTCTTTCCTTATGCTGAACCGCCAAGCCACCCAAAGGACTGGAACCAGACATGGTTCTACTGCCAGGATACTTCTCCGGCTGATGAGAACCCTTTGCCCGGCTTTCGCGCCCTGCGTCTGGAGTCAAATCACCCCCTGCCAGACAAGCTATCTCAAGCTGAGCGACAACCACTTATCCCCACCATCAACAAGATCAAGGCTCTTCTGGGAAACGGCCTTAACGGTGTTGATCTGGTCCGGGTCTGGATTGCTTGGCGGGTGATTCCCTTGAGCCGCCGCCCTGGCTTAATGTGTGATTACACGGGCCAGAAGGATGATCCTCTGCGGCACAGCCCCAACGACCTACCTGAGGACGTCGTTGACGACATGACCAAGTCCCTTTTGGACGAGAGCTTAGCAGACTGCGGGAGGACAAGCTTAAGTCCCTTCTGCAAGGCTAACCCGGCTCCGGCGGTAAGCTACTGATCTGAGCACCTTACTTTCCAATTTAACAATTTTCATCTTAACCTCAAGAAACCTTTGTTGTATTTTTCAGGCTAATGATAAGTTCTGGAAGGTCAGGTATGACCATGAGGCTGCTAAGAAAGCCAGGAAGGTTAAGAAAGCCGCCAGGAGAGCCGCTCCCCGCAAGAAGGGGAGTAAGCCTAGCGCCTCAGAGCTGCTTCAGCTGGATGACTCCTCCGAGTCAGAGGTAACCCTTCATTCTTACGCTCTTCTCCTGTTTTTTGTTTGTTCTTAACCACCTTATTGACATTGATTATCAGCAGGAGGACACCGGAGCGAGTAACCCGGTGATTGAAGAGGTAACTATACTTTCCTCCGACTCGGACCCCTTGCCAAGGCTGAAAGTCCGAAGAGTAACCCGGAAAGTAAGATTTTCGCATCCTTTAGCTTATCAAGATCCTAAGTTTCTTTTGAAGCAACAGATTCATGAGAGCCGGAGGCAAACCCGGGCCAGCAAGGATGCAGACCTCTCCTCCGGCTTACCCGAAGCATCAAGGAAGCGCCGGACCGAGGTTATCTCCAACTTATATCCTTTTCATCCTTTGGCGGGCATCACTCGCCAACCACTCAATTCTTCTGATTCAAACTATCAGGAAACTTCACCTTCCTCCGGTGACTCCATGCAATCTAACTTGCCGGCTTTCAAGACTGCACCCGGGTAATGATGATCATCTCATTTTGTGCTTATCTTATTTATGTTTTTTGCACTAACCTTTTGACTTTCAGTGCCCAAGCCAGGCTCAGCAAGAAGGCAAAGAAAAGTAAACCGGTCGAAGAGCCGGACTTAACTGAACCCAACACCTCTGCCTCTGAGCCGCCATCTGCACCAGCTCCGGACACCGCCGCTTCAACTGAAGAACAAACCATGGCGGGTTCTGACAACCCGGAGATTCCCAGCTCAGCTCAACTGGCCAATGACCCGGATGTGGTGATTACCCGGACCGAATATGTTGAGCCGGGAAGACCCACTGTGCTGGCCAGATGCTCTACCAAAGAAGAACTACTGGAGCGCCGCAGGGCCAGACTGGAGATCACTGACTATGCTAACTTGAGCATTGGAGACATTGTTTCTGGTTACATTGGTCAAGTGCACAACAGCCGGGACCTGGAGATTGACATGGTAAAGCAGATACAGCAAAAATCTGAGGTACAACTCTCTTGCTTATTCCATAGTTATCCTTACCATGCTAGCCCCCAAGTCTATTACTTATGATAGAATATGTTGTAGACTTAACTGCCGGCTTACCTTCATGAACCGGTACTTATAAATAGAATCTTTCAACATACATTAGCCCCCAAGTGCCAAGTGTCTTTGCTTGCAAAGTGCTTGGGACTTTAATGTTGCATGATAATTACTCAAACTATAACCCGGAATTTGTACAGGCTGCCTGCAAGAAATTTGAATCGGAAATCTCTGAGCTGAAGAACCGCCTGAAGACTCAGGAAACTGAGACCTGGAAGGCCAATGCCAAGTTTGAGTTCAGTGTTGCTGCACAAGAAAAACTGAAGAAAAAATTTGAAACAGAAAAAAAACTTGGGCCAACGGGAAGACTGCCTTGCTCAGCCGGGCCGAACAAGCGGAGGCTGCCCTTACTGAAAGAACCGCTGAACTCTCCGGCTTGAAACACCATGTGTCACAGATGGTCTCCGCAATCTTCGGTAAGTTATTCTGTGAGCTTTTAACAAGTTTACATTCTTCATGGCTCATAAGTCCCATCGTTGCCATCAGCTCACCTGACGTTATTATGCAGGTCCCAGAAGCTCCAATCTGAATCAGAACGTGCTGACCAAGCTGAAGGTGGTTTACACCTTGGTGGAGCAACTCTACACCGGGTCACAATGTGCCTTAGCCGTTGTGGCTCTGTCCAATGAGGTTCCGACTCACCTGGCCGACGTACTCAGGCGGCTCGCCGTTCTTCCTCAACGCTTCCAAGAGCTGAGACGAGCTTCTGCTAGAGCCGGAGCTATAGCTGCTCTGAGCCGGGCCAAAGCTTTTCTCCCGGAGCTAGACCCGGCCGACATCGCTCTTGGATACCCCAGCCTGAAGGAAGACGGTACCCCCTTTGACCAGAAAGACTTTGCCGCCTGTGTGAAGAGCGTGCGCCCGGTGGCCACCTTGATTGGGAATGACACCGACCTTACCAAATATCAACCGGGCTATGACGCGGAGAATTAGAGGATCCCCACTCCACGCTATGAAGCAATCAGTCTGATCCCTCCAACTCGTAAGCATACCTTCGCCCCAGAAATTGACCCGGCCGGGTTAATCGATGACGAGGCTCAATTTGAAGCTTTGAGCGGCATTGACTGGAAATCATCAACCTTCCAGGTCGTGGGAATAGCCGGAGGAGCGGAGAGGGATGAGCCGGGAACTTTAGCCCAACAAGCATCTTGATTTCTTAGGCGGCTCATGGTTACACCTTAAAACAATGGCTCACCTTTTGGACTCAGGGAGTCCTATAATAGAGTAGGATAAAACACTTAATTTTGTCGTGCCATCGTGCATGTGTAGAATGCTTAACTCAGTTGAAGCTGCTCCTTTATATTCCTCCGGGTTATGTTTGTTCTTTTACTTTCCTTTGACGTAAAGAGCTGTCTTTAATTGTCCTGCATAGAAAGCAAATCACAAGTCTTTTAGGCGGCTTACCGCACTGAAAGTCATATATTTTACAAATAACCCGGAATATGAACCAAAGTCATAAAAGACCGGCTCTCAATTATATCCTCGAGGTAACCATAACAGCATACTTGCAAGCCTTCAAGTACACTTCCGGTTTATGTAACCCAAATAATAAGGTTGAAAACTCAACTCCGGTTCACCAGCATCAATAATGCTTATTGTGTGCTGCCAATATTGTTAAACAAAATTAAGCCGGCGGAGTAAGAACCGCCCTTGCGCACTGTTGATATGATCAAAAGAACTTGTTGCACACCAAAAGATCAAAACTTAGGGGCTTCTGATTCGAATACGACCAGAGAACCGTCCCAAAGGGGTTAAGCTAAGATTCGAATGCGATCATATAGCCCCCAGTGGCTTTGGCGTTGCCGATCAAGAGGGTACCGACAGCTATGTTCTCTTCGGTTCGAATACGACCTATGTTTGAACAGGAAGCCCCCAAATGACCTTAAGAGTTGTTTAACGACGCTGATTCGAATACGATCCACGTCGGTTCCCAAAGGGGGTTGAGCTATGATTCAAATATGATCAAGAAAAACTCCCCAATGAGCTCGGCAATTTGCCAATCAAGTGGGTATCGACAGCTATGTTCTCTTTGGTTCGAATACGACCTATGTTTGAACAGGAAGCCCCCAGGTGATCATATTGTTAACGGCTAGATTCGAATACGATCGTAAGCCGGATCCACCTCCAAGTGACCATGTAATGTTGTAATGGAATAACACTTTTGCCTTTGGAGGAGAAAAGGACAGAGGTCCTGCTTTATTATTTATCATAATATATACATGGCTGTAGAAATATGTACATTATGAGAGTCGGTGGCTCAAGTGTAATAAGGCCGAAGCTGAGCTATGTTCCACGGCCGACGGGTCTCTTCCTCCGACTTACGTGAATCTTTATGCTCCCGAACATCGATAAGGTAGTATGACCCGTTGTGCAAGTTCTTGCTGACCACAAAGGGCCCTTCCCAAGGCGGGGATAACTTGTGTGCATCTGTTTGATCTTGGATGAGCCGGAGCACCAGGTCACCTTCCTGGAAGACTCTGGACTTAACCGGCGGCTGTGATAGCGACGCAGGTCTTGTTGGTAAATCGCCGAGCGAGCCGCTGCCACATCACGATGTTCATCCAACAAGTCAAGAGCATCTTGGCGCGCCCGCTCACTATCCGCCTCAACATAAGCCGCCACTCGAGGCGAGTCATGACAGATGTCGCTAGGGAGGACCGCCTCCGCTCCATAAACCATGAAGAAAGGCGTGTAACCCGTAGACCTGTTAGGAGTGGTATTGATGCTCCATAACACGGAGGGTAACTCCTCCACCCAACAACCCGGCGTCCGTTGCAAAGGGACCAAAAGCCGGGGCTTGATGCCTTCAAGATTTCCTGATTAGCTCTCTCAGCTTGACCATTGGATTGAGGGTGAGCCACTGATGAAACATCAAGCCGAATATGCTCTCGTTGACAAAACTCCTCCATGGCGCCTTTGGACAGATTGGTACCATTGTCAGTTATAATGCTATGTGGAAAACCAAAGCGAAATATCACCCTCTTCATGAACTGAACCGCTGTGACCGCGTCACACTTGCTAACTGGCTCTGCCTCAACCCACTTTGTGAACTTGTCAACCGCCACCAAGAGGTGGGTCTTCTTATCCTTGGACCTTTTAAAAGGCCCAACCATATCAAGCCCCCAGACCGCAAATGGCCAAGTAATTGGAATCATCCTCAATTCTTGAGCCGGCACATGAGCCCGTCGCGAGAACCTCTGGCAACCGTCACATTTACTGACCAAATCCTCTACATCAGCATGAGCCATCAGCCAATAGAAACCATGACTAAAAGCCTTGGCCACAAGGAATTTTGAGCCGGCATGATGGCCACAATCCCCCTCGTGAATCTCACGTAAAATTTCTTGACCTTCCTCAGGGGAAACACAACGCTGGAAAGTTCCAGTGACACTGCGACGATGCAGCTCACCATTGATGATTATCATTGACTTAGACCACCGGGTTATTTGTCTGGCCAAAGTTTCATCCTCAGGCAATTCTCCCCGGGTCATGTAAGCCAAGTATGGTACTGTCCAGTCTGGGGTGATGTGGAGAGCCTCCACCAACTATGCCTCCGGGTCAAGGACAGCCAAGTCTTCCTCTGTAGGCAACTTAACGGAAGGGTTATGCAAAATGTCCAAGAAAGTATTAGGCGGCACCGGCTTTCGCTGAGAGCCCAGCCGGCTTAATGCATCAGCCGCCTCGTTCTTCCTGCGATCGATGTGCTCTACTTGGTAACCCTGAAAGTGTCCAGCAATGGCATCAACTTCGCGGCGATAAGCCGCCATGAGAGGGTCCTTGGAATCCCACTTGCCTGACACTTGTTGAGCCACTAAATCTGAGTCGCCAAAGCACCTTACCCGGCTCAAGCTCATCTCCTTAGCCATCCGAAGACCATGGAGCAAGGCCTCGTACTCAGCCGCATTGTTAGTACAGGGAAACATCAACCGTAGCACATAGCAAAACTTGTCACCTCGAGGGGAAGTTAATACAACTCCAGCCCCCGAGCCCTCCAATTGCCTAGACCCGTCGAAGTGAATAGTCCAGTATGTATTATCCGGTTTCTCTTCAGGCACCTGCAGCTCTGTCCAATCGTTGATGAAATCCACCAATGCTTGAGATTTGATAGCAGTGCGTGGCACGTATTTCAGACCATGAGGCCCAAGCTCTATAGCCCACTTAGCCACTCTTCCTGTGGCTTCTCTGTTTTGGATGATATCTCCTAAGGGAGCAGAACTAACCACAGTGATAGGGTGACCCTGGAAATAATGCTTAAGCTTCCGGCTTGCCATGAATACCCCGTAAACAAGCTTCTGCCAATGTGGATACCGTTGTTTGGACTCAATGAGCACTTCACTGACGTAGTAAACCGGCCGCTGAACCGGATACTCCTTACCCTCTTCCTTGCGCTCCACCACCACAGCCACACTGACGGCTCGTGTGTTAGCGGCTACATACAGCAATAAGGGCTCCTTGTCAACAGGAGCAGCAAGAACTGGGGGCTCAGCCAGCTGTCTCTTCAAATCCTCAAAAGCAGCATTAGCAGCATCATTCCAGACAAAGTCATCTGTTTTCTTCATCAACTGGTACAGTGGCATGGCCTTTTCACCCAAACGGCTTATAAACCGGCTCAAAGCAGCGATGCGGCCCGCCAGACGCTGGACGTCGTTTATGCACGCCGGCTTAGCCAGAGAGGTGATTGCCTTGATCTTTTCCGGGTTAGCTTCAATGCCTCTGTGAGAAACCAGAAAACCCAAGAGCTTGCCTGCGGGAACACCAAAAACACACTTGGCCGGGTTAAGCATCATCTTGTAAACCCGGAGATTATCAAAGGTTTCTCTAAGATCATCTACCAGGGTCTCCTTCTCCCTGGATTTAACCACGATATCATCCACATAGGCATGAACATTGCGCCCAATCTGGTTATGAAGACAATTCTGCACACAACGCTGGTAAGTCGCCTGTGCACTCTTGAGCCCAAAAGGCATAGACACATAACAGAAGGCTCCAAGGGAGTGATGAACGCCGTCTTCTCCTGGTCCTTAACTGCCATTTTAATCTGATGGTATCCAGAATAAGCATCCAAAAAACTTAAGCGCTCACAACCCGCCGTAGCATCGATAATTTGATCAATACGGGGGAGAGCAAAAGGATCAGCCGGACAAGCCTTGTTTAAATCCGTGTAGTCCACACACATCCGCCAGGTGCCGTTCTTCTTGAGCACGAGCACCGGGTTAGCTAACCATTCTGGATGAAAAACTTCAACAATAAACCCGGCCGCCAAGAGCCGGGCCACCTCCTCACCAATGGCTTTCCGCCTCTCCTCATTAAACCGCCGAAGGAATTGCCTGACCGGCTTAAATTTTGGATCAATATTGAGAGTGTGCTCAGCGAGTTCTCTAGGTACACCTGGCATGTCAGAAGGTTTCCATGCAAAAATGTCCCTGTTCTCACGGATGAACTCGATGAGCGCGCCTTCCTATTTCGGATCCAGATTGGCACTGATGCTGAACTGCTGAGATGAGTCACCTGGAACAAAGTCAACAAGTTTAGTCTCATCAGCTGACTTAAATTTCATTGCCGGCTCATGCTCCGTGGTCGGCTTTTTCAAAGACATCATATCTGCCGGGTCAACATTGTCCTTGTAAAACTTCAACTCCTCTGTCGCACAAACAGATTCAGCGTAAGCCGCGTCACCTTCCTCACACTCCAAGGCTATCTTTCGGCTGCCATGAACCGTAATGGTCCCATTGTGACCCGGCATCTTGAGCTGCAAGTACACGTAACACGGCCGTGCCATGAACTTGGCGTAAGCCGACCGCCCAAATAAAGCATGATACGGACTTCTTATCTTAACCACCTCAAAGGTTAATTTTTCCGCCCTGTAGTTGCACTCATCTCCAAAAGCCACTTCCAGCTCGATCTTACCAACTGGATATGCCGACTTACCAGGCACCACCATGGAAAACAGTATTGGACTGGCAGAGGTTCTTATCAATCAACCCCATACGACGGAAGGTCTCATAATAGAGGATGTTAATGCTGCTGCCTCCGTCCATGAGCACCTTAGTGAATTTATATCCCCCCACCCGAGGAGCCACCACCAGGGCCAGATGACCCGGATTATCAACCCGGGGAGGGTGATCTTCCCTACTCCACACAATAGGCTGCTCAGACCATCTTAAATAGCGTGGAACCGCCGGCTCAACAGCATTCACAGCCCTTTTATGAAGCTTCTGATCTCGCTTGCACAGACTGGTGGTAAACACATGATACTGTCCACCATTGAGCTGCTTTGGATTGGTATGGTATCCCCCTTGCTGCTGCTGATGATGACCCTGGCCGGACTGCTGATTAAAGCCCCCTTGAACATTTTGAGAATTGGAATTTGAACCGCCGCCCGGGCCATGAAAGCCGCCAGCGCCTGAGCCGCCGCCCGGGCCATTGTTGCCATTGAAAGCATTGGAATTTTTAAAGGCCTTCATGATTGCGCAGTCCTTCCATAGATGAGTGGCCAGCTTTTCCCTAGAGCCATGCCTTGGACAAGGCTCATTTAACAATTGTTCAAGCGTCGGGCCTGACCCGCCGGCTCGGGGAGGTGGTCTCCCCTTGCGCCGGTGGTTGTTACCCTGTGAGTTGGTGTTAGCCACAAATTCCATACTGCCATCAGCCTTACGCTTGTTGCCTCCTTGGTTCGCCGGGTTATGCTGGGGGCCCTTGCCATTGCCATTCCGTTTTCCCTTCCCTGTCCTTTCATCATCCGACGCGGGATCCTTGGTGCTATCAGAGTCGGCGTACTTGACCAGAGCCGCCATCAGCATACCCATATCATTGCAATCGCGCTTGAGCCGCCCGAGCTTCATCTTCAGGGGCGCAAAACGACAATTCTGCTCTAACATTAAGACTGCAGAGCCGGCATCCATCTTATCAGATGAATGTATTATTTCTTTGACCCGGCGAACCCAATGGGTCGTAGACTCACCCTCCTGCTGCTTGCAATTAGTCAAATCCACAATTGACATAGATTGCCTACATGTATCTTTGAAGTTTTGGATGAACCGGGCTTTTAGTTCAGCCCAAGACCCGATAGAGTTCGGTGGCAGTCCTTTCAACCAAGTGCGGGCAGTCCCATCTAACATCATGGTGAAGTACTTGGCCATTGCCGCTTCGCTGACCTTCAGCAACTCCATAGCCATCTCGTAACTCTCGATCCAAGCTCCGGGTTGTAAATCAGCCGTGTAATTAGGTACCTTCCTAGGCCCTTTGAAATCCTTGGGCAGACGTTCATTGCGGAGAGCCGGCACCAGACAAGGGACATCTCCAGTCCTCGTAGGTATACCCGCATCAATAGAAGCCGTCGGATAAGCCGGGGGTGGCTGGTAAGCCGTCAACTAAGGCACCTGCTCCGCCTCTTGCCGTGCTCTGTCTTGGTCTACCGCGTGAAAGGCTCCGTTATGAGTCGGGCCGTGGCCAGGAGGCAAGTCATGGCGTCGGACATTGCTTGAGCCGGTCGCTGAGACCATGTGTCTGCTATAACTCGGGCTCCGGCCTGGACGAGGGGTTGAATGAATCCTGTCCCGGCTATAAGAATATGCCTCCTGCTGCGCCAGAGCCATCTGAAGGAGTTCTCTGACCCGGCGGGTTTCAACCGCCGTTGGAGAGTCGCCATCGATTGGGAGAGCCGCCAGTCGCGCCGCCGCGGCGACCATGTTTTCCAACGGGTTGGCATAATGACCCGGCGGTATTAGCACATACTGAGGCGGGGCAGCGTTCACCCGGGGAGGCCCCATCACTTGAGGCTGAATTGACGTTCCAGCCCCGGGCGTCGTGATCTCTGGCGGGTTACTGGGCCCTGCACCAGGCGTGTTGAAGAGGTTTCGAGGATCGTAAACCAGAGGGAGTCGAGATTGGGCCTTCTGATGCCTCCTTCTCATGACCTCATTGGACGCGTTCTGATCCATCGTGAGCCGGAAAGACTGTGCCTGAATCAGCTGAGTCTGGGCGTCGAGAGCCGCCCTCTCCGCAGCCATCCTGATCCCCTCCGCCGCCAGATCCTCCTTGGCTTTTGCTAGATCCAACTTTAACTATGCCACCTCCGTGTCATGCTGAGCTTGATTTGCTGGGGTGACCGTAGCTGTTAACAGGGCCGTCATCTTGTCTGTGAGGTCCATCAGCACCTGAGCCGGCGAGGGCACAGGGCTTCCTGCCCCGGTAGTGGGGTTTTGAACAGGTTGCGCGCCAGCCATGAAGATTCCAACCCGGCTCTGCGGCTCAAAGGGGTCCGGAATACTGTCGCCATCGGAACAACCCCTGAGCCTGCCATCTTGAAGTTGGCATAACGAATCGGTCTCCTCTGTGGATGACTCGCCGTCAGAGCGAGCGGCCGTCTCATCACCAGATCCCGATCCTTCAGAGAGCTCTCCATGGACGCATCCCACGAAAGCACGCTTCAAGGCAGGCAAGGTCCGGGCGGGTCGTGCACGTTGAGCCGTCTCGATGAGATCGGCGCAGAGGTCCGGCTCAGGGCCCGGCTCACCAATCTTGCCAATAAAGAGATGGATTCCGCCGAAGGGGACCCGGTACCCGTACTCAATTGAGCCGGCGTCGGGGCCCCAGTTTGCATCGTCGATGTAGAGCTTGCCGCGACGACTCGTGGTCATCCGGCCCACAGCGTATCCCTTGAGCCCTTCGAAGCTGCCCTTCAAGAACTCAAATCCACCGTGCGCTGGCCCCACGGTGGGCGCCAACTGTCGTGGAATTGTCACGGCAGATGTCCTCGTGCAAGGACTTAGTCATGGAGCCATCGCAGCTAGGAAGCTTAAAGGGGTTAAACGGGACAAGGAACACGAGGGTTATACTGGTTCGGCCCCTTACGGTGAAGGTAAAAGCCTACGTCCAGTTGAGGTGGTATTGCTTAGGGTTTCGATGACCAGGGAGCTTAATCGCTATGCCCGGCTCTCGATCTGTTGTCCCTCTCCCCTGAACCGCCGCCGGGTCGTCCCTTTATATAGATAGGTTGACGCCCCGCGGCTCTCAGAGTCCCGGCCGGCTTATAACAGTATCCGGCTCGGACTCTTATCTACTCTTGCCTTACATTACAAGTCTTGCCATAATGGCGGTTTATCACTACGGGCCTTAAGCCGCCTCCGGGTCTTAAGCCCACTATTGATCCGCCATCATCCAACCTGGTATTGGGCTTCACGTGATGATCATTATAACGTAACCCGGCCCCTCCTGGGCGGGTAACTCTAATGGTTATATCCTCAACACCAACCCAACAAGTACCTTCGGAGACACCTGTAAAGTACCTTTATAATCACCCAGTTACGTTGTGACGTTTGGTATCACACAAAGTGTTCCTCCGGTAAACGGGAGTTGCATAATCTCATAGTCATAGGGACATGTATAAGTCATGAAGAAAGAAATAACAACATACTAAACGATCAAGTGCTAAGCTAACGGAATGGGTCAAGTCAATGACATCATTCTCCTAATGATGTGATCCCGTTAATCAAATGACAACTCATGTCCATGGCTAGGAAACTTAACCATCTTCGATTAACGAGCTAGTCAAGTAGAGGCATACTAGTGACACTATGTTTGTCTATGTATTCACACATGTATTATGTTTCTGGTTAATACAATTCTAGCATGAATAATAAACATTTATCATGATATGAGGAAATAAATAATAACTTTATTATTGCCTCTAGGGCATATTTCCTTCAGTCTCCCACTTGCACTAGAGTCAATAATCTAGATTACACAGTAATGATTCTAACACCCATGGAGTTTTGGTGATGATCATGTTTTGCTCGTGGAAGAGGCTTAGTCAACGGGTCTGCAACATTCAGATCCGTATGTATCTTGCAAATATCTATGTCTCCCACCTGGACTTGCTCCCGGATGGAATTGAACCATCTCTTGATGTGCTTGGTTCTCTTGTGGAATCTGGATTCCTTTGCCAAGGCAATTGCACCAGTATTGTCACAAAAGATTTTCATTGGACCCGATGCACTAGGTATGACACCTAGATCGGATATGAACTCCTTCATCCAGACTCCTTCATTTGCTGCTTCCGAAGCAGCTATGTACTCCGCTTCACACGTAGATCCCGCCACGACGCTTTGTTTAGGACTACATCAACTGACAGCTCCACTGTTCAATGTGAACACGTATCCGGTTTGCGATTTAGAATCGTCTGGATTAGTGTCAAAGCTTGCATCGACGTGACCATTTACGACTAGCTCTTTGTCACCTCCATAAACGAGAAACATATCCTTAGTCCTTTTCAGGTATTTCAGGATGTTCTTGACCGCTGTCCAGTGATCCACTCCTGGATTACTTTGGTACCTCCCAATGAGCTGTCTCCACGGCTTCTCTTCCAAACCAATATCGCAATGGATCTATCTTCAGCTTATTCTCTCAATCAATGAATGTGGGTCATCGTGGAGAATCATAGGGAACATCTTTCATTTTCTCTCTATCTTCTGCAATGGTCGGGCATTGAGTCTGACTCAATTTCACACCTTGTAACACAGGCAAGAACCCTTTCTTTGCTTGATCCATTTTGAACTTCTTCAAAACTTTGTCAAGGTATGTGCTTTGTGAAAGTCCTATCAAGCGTCTTGATCTATCTCTATAGATCTTGATGCCTAATATGTAAGCAGCTTCACCGAGGTCTTTCATTGTGTCCTTTTATGCTATCCAGAAATTCTATATCATTTCCAATCAACAATATGTCATCCACATATAAAATTAGAAATGCTACAGAGCTCCCACTCACTTTCTTGTAAATACATGCTTCTCCAAAAGTCTGTATAAAACCATATGCTTTGATCACACTATCAAAACGTTTATTCCAACTCCGAGAGGCTTGCACCAGTCCATAAATGGATCGCTGGAGCTTGCACACTTTGTTAGCTCCCTTTGGATCGATAAAACCTTCAGGTTGCATCATATACAACTCTTCTTCCAGAAATCCATTCAGGAATACAGTCTTTACATCCATTTGCCAAATTTCATAATTATAAAATGCGGCAATTGCTAACATGATTCGGACGGACTTACGCATCGCTACGGGTTAGAAGGTCTCATCGTAGTCAATCCCTTGAACTTGTCAAAAACCTTTCGCAACAAGTCGAGCTTTATAGACAGTAATATTACCGTCAGCGTCTGTCTTCTTCTTGAAGATCCATTTATTCTCAATTGCTTGCCGATCATCGGGCAAGTCAACCAAAGTCCACACTTTGTTCTCATACATGGATCCCATCTCAGATTTCATGGCCTCAAGCCATTTTTCGGAATCTAGGCTCACCATCGCTTCTTCATAGTTCGTAGGTTCACCTTGGTCAAGTAACATGACCTCCAGAATAGGATTACCATACCACTCTGGTGCGGATCTTACTCTGGTTGACCTACGAGGTTCAGTAGTAACTTGATCTGAAGTTTCATGATCGATATCATTAGCTTCCTCACTAATTGGTGTAGGTGTCACAGGAACCGGTTTCTGTGATGAACTACTTTCCAATAAGGGAGCAGGTACAGTTACCTCATCAAGTTCTACTTTCCTCCCACTCACTTCTTTCGAGAGAAACTCCTTCTCTAGAAAGGATCCATTCTTGGCAACCAATGTCTTGCTTTCGGATCTGTGATAGAAGGTTTACCCAACAGTTTCCTGTGGGTATCCTATGAAGACACATTTCTCCGATTTGGGTTTGAGCTTATCAGGTTGAAGCTTTTTCACATAAGCATCGCAGCCCCAAACTTCAAGAAACGACAACTTTGGTTTCTTGCCAAACCACAGTTCATAAGGCGTCGTCTCAACGGATTTCGATGGTGCCCTATTTAACGTGAATGCAGCCGTCTTTAAAGCATAACCCCAAAACGATAGTGGTAAATCAGTAAGAGACATCATAGATCGCACCATATCTAGTAAAGTACGATTACGACATTCGGACACACCATTACGCTGTGGTGTTTCGGGTGGCGTGAGTTGCGAAACTATTCCGCATTGTTTCAAATGTAGACCAAACTCATAACTCAAATATTCTCCTCCACGATCAGATCGTAGAAACTTTATTTTCTTGTTACGATGATTTTCCACTTCACTCTGAAATTCTTTGAACTTTTCAAATGTTTCAGACTTATGTTTCATTAAGTAGATGTACCCACATCTGCTCAAATCATCTGTGAAGGTGAGAAAATAATGATACCCGCCGCGATCCTCAACATTCATTGGACCACATACATCAGTATGTATGATCTCCAATAAATTAGTTGCTCGCTCCATAGTTCCGGAGAACGGTGTTTTAGTCATCTTGCCCATGAGGCATGGTTCGCAAGTACCAAGTGATTCATAATCAAGTGATTCCAAAAGTCCATCAGTATGGAGTTTCTTCATGCGCTTTACACCAATATGACCCAAACGGTAGTGCCACAAATAAGTTGCACTATCATTATCAACTCTGCATCTTTTGGCTTCAACATTATGAATATGTGTATCACTACTTTCGAGATTCAACAAAAACAGGCCACTCTTCAAGGATGCATGACCATAAAAGATATTACTCATATAAATAGAACAACCATTATTCTCAGATTTCAAATGAATAACCGTCTCGCATGAAACAAGATCCAGATATAATGTTCATGCTCAACACTGGCACCAAATAACAATTATTCAGGTCTAAAACTAACCCCGAAGGTAGATGTAGAGGTAGCGTG
The DNA here is from genome assembly GCF_018294505.1 of Triticum aestivum. Taxonomy (NCBI): domain Eukaryota; kingdom Viridiplantae; phylum Streptophyta; class Magnoliopsida; order Poales; family Poaceae; genus Triticum; species Triticum aestivum. The sequence goes on along the minus strand of NC_057805.1, from coordinate 353,748,688 downwards.
CCCACGGCGATCACATCGACTTTGGAACCATTTCCCACGCGCATCGTCACCTCGTCCTTAGCCAGTCTTCGCTTAATCCGTAGTCCCTGTTTCGAGTTGCAAATATTAGCAACAGAACCAGTATCAAATACCCAGGTGCTACTGCGAGCTCTAGTAAGGTACACATCAATAACATGTATATCACATATACCTTTGTTCACCTTGCCATCCTTCTTATCCGCCAAATACTTGGGGCAGTTCCGCTTCTAGTGTCCAGTCTACTTGCAGTAGAAGCACTCAGTCTCAGGCTTGGGTCCAGACTTGGGTTTTTTCTCTTGAGCAGCAAGTTGTTTGCTGTTCTTCTTGAAGTTCCCCTTCTTCTTCCCTTTGCCTTTTTTCTTGAAACTGGTGGTCTTGTTGACCATCAACACTTGATGCTCCTTTTTAATTTCTACCTCTGCAGCCTTTAGCATTGCGAAGAGCTCGGGAATTGTCTTATCCATCCCTTGCATATTATAGTTCATCACGAAGCTCTTGTAGCTTGGTGGCAGTGATTGAAGAATTCTGTCAATGACACTATCATCCGAAAGATTAACTCCCAGTTGAATCAAGTGATTGTTATACCCAGACATTTTGAGTATATGCTCACTGACAGAACTATTCTCTTCCATCTTACAGCTGTAGAACTTATTAGAGACTTCATATCTCTCAATCCGGGCATTTGCTTGAAATATTAACTTCAACTCCTGAAACATCTCATATGCTCCATGACGTTCAAAACATCGTTGAAGTCCCGAATCTAAGCCGGAAAGCATGGCACACTGAACTATCGAGTAGTCATCAGCTTTGCTATCCCAGACGTTCTTAACGTCGTCAGTTGCATCTGCAGCAGGCCTGGCACCCAGCAGTGCTTCCAGCACGTAATTCTTCAGTGCAGCAATGAGGATAATCCACAAGTTACGGACCCAGTCCATGTAATTGCTACCATCATCTTTCAACTTTGATTTCTCAAGGAACGCATTAAAATTCACGGAACAACAGCACGGGCCATCTATCTATAATCATATTACTTAAGAACTCCCACTTAGATAGACATCCCTCTAATCATCTAAGTTATCACGTGATCCAAATCAACTAAACCATGTCCGGTAATCACGTGAGATGGAGTAGTTTTCAATGGTGAACATCACTATGTTGATCATATCTACTATATGATTCACGCTCGACCTTTCGGTCTCAGTGTTCCGAGGCCATATCTGCATATGCTAGGCTCGTCAAGTTTAACCCGAGTATTCTGCGTGTGCAAAACTGGCTTGCACCCGTTGTAGATGAACGTAGAGCTTATCACACCTGAGCATCACGTGGTGTCTCGGCACGACGAACTTTGGCAACGGTGCATACCCAGGGAGAACACTTTTATCTTGAAATTTAGTGAGAGATCATCTTATAATACTACTGTCAATCAAAGGAAAATAAGATGCATAAAGGATAAACATTACATGCAATCAATATAAGTGATATGATATGGCCATCATCATCTTGTGCTTGTGATCCATCTTCGAAGCACCGTCATGATCACCATCGTCACCGGCGCGACACCTTGATCTCCATCGTAGCATCGTTGTCGTCTCGCCAACTATTGCTTCTACGACTATCGCTGCCGCTTAGTGATAAAGTAAAGCATTACAGGGCGATTGCATTGCATACAATAAAGCGACAACCATATGGCTCCTGCGAGTTGCCGATAACTCGGTTACAAAACATGATCATCTCATACAATAAAATATAGCATCATGCCTTGACCATATCACATCACAACATGCCCTGTAAAAACAAGTTAGACGTCCTCTACTTTGTTGTTGCAAGTTTTACGTGGCTGCTACGGGCTGAGCAAGAACCGTTCTTACCTACGCATCAAAACCACAACGATAGTTCGTCAAGTTAGTGTTGTTTTAACCTTCTCAAGGACCGGGCGTAGCCACACTCGGTTCAACTAAAGTTGGAGAAACTGACACCCGCTAGCCACATGTGTGCAAAGCACGTCGGTAGAACCAGTCTCGCGTAAGCGTACGCGTAATGTCGGTCCGGGCCGCTTCATCCAACAATACCGCCGAACCAAAGTATGACATGATGGTAAGCAGTATGACTTGTATCGCCCACAACTCACTTGTGTTCTACTCGTGCATAAACATCTATGCATAAAACCAGGCTCTGATGCCACTGTTGGGGAACGTAGTAATTTCAACAGTTTTCCTACGTACACGCAAGATCATGGTGATGCATAGCAACGAGAGGGAAGAGTGTTGTCTATGTACCCTGGTAGACTGAAAGCGGAACGTTAGCACAACGCGGTTGATGTAGTCGTACGTCTTCACGATCCGACCGATCCGAGTACCGAGTACGGCACCTCCGAGTTCAGCACACGTTCAGCTCGATGACGTCCCTCGAACTCTGATCCAGCCGAGCTTTGAGAGAGAGTTCCATCAGCACGACGGCGTGGTGACGGTGATGATGATGCTACCGATGCAGGGCTTCGCCTAAGCACTGCTACGATATTATCGCGATGGAATATGGTGGAGGGGGGCACCGCACACGGCTAAGAGATCAAGAGATCAATTGTTTTTCTCTAGAGGTGCCCCTGCCCCGTATATAAAGGACCAGGGGGAGGGGGCGGCCGGCCAGGAGGAGGGCGCGCCAGGAGAGGAGTCCTACTCCCACCGGGAGTAGGACTCCCTCTTTTCCTAGTTGGAGTAGGAGGGGGAAAGGAAGGGAAGGAGAGAGGGGGAAGGAAAGGGGCGCCGCCCCCCTCCTTGTCCAATTCGGACTAGAGGGGGAGGGGGCGCGGCCAGCCCTAGCCGCCCCTCCTCTTCTCCACTAAGGCCCATCTTGGCCCATTAAACTTCCCCGGGGGGTTCCGGTAACCCCCCGGTACTCCGGTATGTGTCCGAAACTCCCCGAAAACCACTCCGGTGTCCGAACATAGTCGTCCAATATATCGATCTTTATGTCTCAACCATTTCGAGACTCCTCGTCATGTCCGTGATCATATACGGGACTCCGAACTACCTTCGGTACATCAAAACACAAAACTCATAATATCGATCGTCATCTAACTTTAAGCATGCAGACCCTACGGGTTCGAGAACTATGTAGACATGACCGAGACACGTCTCCGGTCAATAACCAATAGCGGAACCTGGATGCTCATATTGGCTCCTACGTATTCTACGAAGATCTTTATCGGTCAAACCGCATAACAACATACGTTGTTCCCTTTGTCATCGGTATGTTACTTGCCTGAGATTCGATCGTCGGTATCTCAATACCTAGTTCAATCTCGTTACCGGCAAGTCTCTTTACTCGTTCTGTAATACATCATCTCGCAACTAACTCATTAGTCACAATGCTTGCAAGGCTTATAGTGATGTGCATTACCGAGAGGGCCCAGAGATACCTCTCCGACAATCGGAGTGACAAATCCTAATCTCGAAATACGCCAACCCAACAAGTACCTTCGGAGACACCTGTAGAGGACCTTTATAATCACCCAGTTACGTTGTGACGTTTGGTATCACACAAAGTGTTCCTCCGGTAAACGGGAGTTGCATAATCTCATAGTCATAGGAACATGTATAAGTCATGAAGAAAGCAATAGCAACATACTAAACGATCAAGTGCTAAGCTAACGGAATGGGTCAAGTCAATCACATCATTCTCCTAATGATGTGATCCCGTTAATCAAATGACAACTCATGTCCATGGCTAGGAAACTTAACCATCTTCGATTAACGAGCTAGTCAAGTAGAGGCATACTACTGACATTATGTTTGTCTATGTATTCACACATGTATCATGTTTCCGGTTAATACAATTCTAGAATGAATAATAAACATTTATCATGATACGAGGAAATAAATAATAACTTTATTATTGCCTCTAGGGCATATTTCCTTCAGCGTGTGCGTAGGATTTTTTTTTAAATTACTACGTTCCCCAACAGATGAAGAGCTTGTGGTGGCTGCATTGTCGTCCACGACCACATTAGTAGGACGCGGCCTCGGTTCAGGGGATCAATCCCCGGGCATGCTCCGGCCTTGAACCGCAATAGGGAGAGAGGCCACACCCTTCTCTATGCCGATTACTTTGAGAATGGCCCGCTCTTGAAACCACATCAATTGCGTCGCCGCTTCTGTATGGCGAGACATGTGTTCAATCGTATTCGGGAGGGAGGGGCAACATATGTCCCATACTTTGAGTGCCAATAGGATGCCCTTGGCAAGCTTGGCTCTCTTATTACCAGAAGTGCACTGCGGCGATTCACATGCTTGCATATGGAATTCCTGATGATCTTATGGATGAGTACGTGCGTATGAGTGAGTCCACATGTCTCATCTCAATATATAGTTTCTACAAGGTCGTGCTGGCAGTGTTCGGCCCTAAGTACCTGAGAGAGCCAACTGCCGCTAATACAGAGAGGTTGTTGGCGATCAATGCCGATAGGGACTTTCCGAGCATGTTTGGTAGTATAGATTGTATACACTGGAAGTGGAAGAACTGTCCATTTGCTTGGCAGGGGCATGTGAAAGGTGCCATTGTCATATTTGAAGCGGTGGCTTCACAAGATCTGTGGATATGACATTCTTTCTTTGGCATGGCTGATTCTCACAATGATATCAGTGTTCTTCAGCGTTCCCCAGTGTTTGCAAGGCTTGCAGAAGGCCACTCCCCGGAGGTCGACTTTGAGATCAATGGCAACCATTACAACAAGGGATATTACCTAGCTGATGTTATCTATCCTTAGTGGTCCACTCTTATGAAGACCATACCCAATCTGCAAGGAGAGAAGAGACAGAGGTTTGCCCAAACGCAGGAGAGTGCTAGGAAGGATGTGGAGCGTGCTTTCGGTGTGCTTCAGTCTCGATGGGGTATCGTTCGAAACCCTACATTGATATGGAGCACTCAGAAGCTTTGGGAGGTGATGACTGCTTGTGTGAAAATGAGCATGGCGATAGCATCTACGACCACGGGTTTGATTTCCAGGTGAAAATGTTGAGCCTGAGCAGCCACCTCCTGCAACCTTTGAACACTTTGTCCATTTTCATTGTGAAATACGTGATTGGCATACTCATTTCCAGCTTCAGGATGACTTGGTTGAGCATATGTGGACTCACGCTGGCAACCAGTAAATTTATCGGTTTAATTTTTTCATGCAAACACATTTCGATTGGGTTGTATGACTATTTGATATTGTTTTTATTTCGATTGGGTTGTAAGACTATTTCGAATGTGGAACTATTGCTACGTTTGATTTAAACTACTCCCTTCGTCCCATAATATAAGACATTTTTTGACTATACACTAGTGTCAAAAAAGTCTTACATTATGGGACAAGGGAGTATTTGCTATGCTTCATTTTAGTATGCTTGTTAATCTGGAACCGACAAGATGCGGCCGGAATGTGACCGTGCATTGGGCGCATTCAGAAATCCGGACGAACATGGCTCCATTAACATTATAAAATGATGAAAAGTGGACTAAACCTACGTCCAAATCGTTGGAGTTGATAGGTCGCTGGACAAGTCTCGTCTGGAAGAGCGTGTGCTACTGCTGTGCTGGACCAGAACGAAAACGAGGATGGGACGCGCGGACCACGCGGCGAAACGGTCAGGATCCTCTTTTAAGCCCCCAACCCATCATCCGCCCGTACTCGTCGGCGCCGTGCAGTTGAGTGCTCGCTGCTCCCTCCTCCCCCTCCCCGAAGATTCTCCTTCGACCCCTCCCGATCTCCAAGGCGACGTCGCCGTCGCCGTCGCCGCGCGCCAGATCTCCTCCACGCGCTCGCGGTGCGCCTTCGCCGCCTGCGCGATCTGCCCGGTGAGTCCCCTTCCCCGCTGCCTGCTCCTAGATCCGTGTCCTCGCCTGGAATTCCGGTGGGGTTTCAGTTGCCGAGTGTACCATTCCCGTGCGTGTTGTTCGCCGCGGCGAAGAATTCGGTTGTGGTTTCATGTTGCGTGTATTGGTTTGCCACTGCTGGACCTGGGGATCGCGATGATGGGCGCCTGATGAAAATTGCATTTGTCAGGGGTGGATGTTCTTCTATGCCTGCTGATGGCTATGGTGTCAGTTTAGTCAGTTCTCTACTGTTTTACTACTACTACATAGCCTGCTGATAGCTTTGGAGTTAATAATGTTTCCTCTATTCTTCCTTCATAGTTGGAGTATATCTGCTTTTAGTTTTAGTAGGAGTTGCCTTGTTTTCGCAGTAACTTCGATGATAAGTTTGAAGAATTATTACTGCTGGGCACATTAATAACACTAGCAGGTTTGAATATCTATTTGCAGGCTAAGATGGCGACCTATGAGCCCAAGAACATCCTCATAACTGGTGCTGCGGGTTTCATTGCATCCCATGTGGCGAACCGTCTAATTAGGAGCTATCCTCACTACAAGATTGTGGTACTCGACAAGATTGACTACTGCTCCAACCTGAAAAATCTCAACCCCTCCCGGCCATCGCCAAATTTCAAGTTTGTCAAGGGCGACATCGCAAGTGCTGACCTGGTGAACTATCTTCTCATCACTGAGTCGATCGACACCATCATGCACTTTGCTGCCCAGACTCATGTGGATAATTCGTTCGGCAATTCCTTTGAGTTTACAAAGAACAACATATATGGCACCCACGTTCTCCTTGAGGCGTGCAAGGTCACTGGCCAGATCAGAAGATTTATTCACGTCAGTACTGATGAGGTGTATGGAGAAACTGATGAGGATGCTGTGGTTGGTAACCATGAGGCCTCGCAGTTGCTTCCGACAAATCCATATTCAGCTACCAAAGCTGGGGCTGAAATGCTTGTGATGGCTTATGGGAGGTCTTATGGTCTTCCTGTGATTACAACCCGAGGCAACAATGTGTATGGACCAAATCAGTTCCCTGAGAAGCTCATCCCAAAATTTATCCTTTTGGCCATGAAAGGCTTGCCCCTTCCAATTCATGGTGATGGCTCTAATGTCAGGAGCTACCTGTACTGTGAGGATGTTGCTGAAGCTTTTGAGGTAGTTCTTCACAAAGGAGAGGTTGGACATGTGTATAATATTGGTACTGTGAAGGAGAGGAGGGTAATTGATGTGGCCAGTGACATATGCAAGCTATTTGGCTTGGACACCGAAAAGGTCATCAGGTTTGTCGAGAACAGGCCCTTCAATGACCAGAGGTACTTCCTGGATGATCAGAAACTGAAGAAGTTAGGATGGGCAGAGCGCACGACATGGGAAGAGGGTTTGAAGAAAACAATTGAATGGTACACCAGCAATCCTGATTACTGGGGAGATGTTGCCGGTGCATTGCTCCCTCATCCAAGGATGTTGATGACACCTGGAGTTGAAAGGCATAACTGGACTGAGGAAATCAAATCTCTTGCTTCTTCGCCAGCTGAAGCCAAGGAATGTAGTACAGTACCGGCTGCAGCCACATCCAAGAGTACCAGCAGTGTCCCTCAAAAGGCCACCTACAAGTTCTTAATATATGGCAAGACTGGATGGATTGGTGGCCTACTTGGGAAGATATGTGAGAAGCAAGGCATACCTTATGAATATGGTAAAGGGCGCCTGCAAGAGCGCTCTCAGCTCTTGCAGGACATTAGAAACGTGAAGCCGACTCATGTTTTCAATGCTGCTGGTGTCACTGGAAGGCCAAATGTTGACTGGTGTGAGACCCACAAACAGGACACTATCCGCACCAATGTTGTAGGCACCTTGAATCTTGCTGATGTTTGTCGTGAGCAGGGGTTGCTCATGATTAATTATGCTACAGGTTGCATATTTGAGTATAATGCTGAACACCCTGAAGGGTCTGGAATTGGTTTTAAAGAGGAGGACACACCCAACTTTATAGGTTCATTTTATTCCAAAACCAAAGCCATGGTAAGTTCAAATATTTTGTTTATGATGTGTAACACATATCCTTTTGCTTCTCATGGAAACAAACTCATTTGTTCGTACATACAAATGCAGGTGGAAGAGTTATTGAAGGACTATGATAATGTCTGTACTCTTAGAGTCAGGATGCCCATATCATCAGACCTGAGCAATCCTCGTAACTTCATCACAAAAATAGCCCGCTATGACAAGGTGGTGAACATTCCCAACAGTATGACAATTTTGGATGAATTGTTGCCTATCTCTGTTGAGATGGCGAAGCGGGATTGTAGGGGCATATGGAATTTCACCAACCCAGGGGTTGTCAGTCACAACGAGATTCTGGAGATGTACAAGGAATACATCAACCCGGACTTCAAGTGGACCAACTTCACGCTCGAAGAGCAGGCCAAGGTTATAGTTGCACCAAGAAGCAACAACGAAATGGACGCGTCAAAGCTGAAGTCCGAGTTCCCTGAGCTACTGTCCATTAAGGAATCTTTGATCAAGAATGTCTTTGAGCCAAACAGGAAGGTTTCTACTAATTGAGGATTCATATGACACAGGTCTGCTATAAGCTATTCTATTTAGCTAATATATTGCATGGTGGCAGCTGTGGTCAATTTTATTGTGGTATAGCAGGCATACATATTTACGATTTTTTGTTACGCGTTATGTTTCACTTGAGTATTATCAGATGTTCTATGTAGTGGTGGATATGTTTGTTGGCCTGGTTATCTATGAGAACAGATCTTAAAATCTTGTTTCTATTTATCAGGTGCCTTTCATGTGCATGATGCTGCGCTTGTGCATTCTGTTTACGTGTTGCTTTTCTTGGTTTTCATATCTGAAGTTTGTATTGGCAGACTCAACTTACATGTGTAGTTTTGTTGGTTCATATTTGAAGTTTGCATCAGTTTCCAAAAACATGTGCATTCAGAAGCCCAGAGGGTTGTCAGTTGATGCACCCTGATCAACTGTAAGCTCCTGTCGGCTGTCAACGCGACGTTTGAGTATCACACGCTGAAATATTTGCTTGCAGTAGATCAGTTTGACTTTAGAGCATCACACACTGAAATATTTGCTTGCAATAGATTAGTTTTTAGTGCAGGTTGCCGGCGTTGCCAGAGCTTGTCTTGTCTTGCTCCACAAACATAATGGTCATACTGACTGTTTCACGAGTTCGAGGTTTCCACAGATCTGTTTCTATTTTGTGTAATCTTCTTGATCTCTGGCTTTCCCCTTTTGCGCTTGAAACCTCTCTTGTTTGGTTGGATACAATATAGTGCGCGTATGGGACGAGTGGGCTATGTTTGGTCGCGGGGGAGAGATTTCCCCGGGTTACAAAGCATGGGTGCGATTTTTCTTCGCACGTGCGAATCCACGGAGGAATTTCTTAGACACCATTTGGCACTTCGGCGACTAGGCTGGGCTCCGTGGCTGTCGTATACAAATGGAAAGAGAACTAGATAGAAAACGAGACAGTCTTCAACAGCTGGCGCAGATTCACCAGGCAATCCTGGAAGCATACTTCGGCTTCACCAAGCTAATCTCCTTTTTTTACCCCTAAAAAAGGCTAATCATTTTTTTTTTCAAAAGTACGCGTAGGCGTATCATATTTTTATAGAAGGCTAAAAAAGACTAGTCATTTTTTTCTTCGAGAGTACGCCTAGGCGTACCATATTTTTATAGAAGGTAGAAATCAATTACAAAAGACTACAACTTGCTGCGAATAGCAAGTGTAGTTGAAACTCCACACTCTACCGCGACAATTACAAACATAATGGAAAAGGGCCAGCCCTAAGCCAATCATCTAGCCGCGTCATGACAAAAACCGGTTGCCTCGAAGAGCAACAACTCTAACCGGATTCCCTTGCCAACGCGCTACCCATCCTTGAATGCCTAAGAGGAGACGGCGAGTGGATAGCAGGACTCGGACAACCCTGAGAAAGCCATCGTCTTGAATCACCGACAATTGCATACATAGCGCCCACGAAGATCGACTCGGGCAACGACAAGCACCGGAGAACCATAACATAACCAGGCCAGGTCTTTACAAGTGATGCTCTCAACAGAGTAACGACGCCACACCGCCGCTATCGCCGGTCCTGCAACGACAAGGCTTTCGCCCGAAGACCACAATCCGATCAAGGAGGGGAGATGCCGACACACCTTGGCGACGCCTCCAAGGAGGGAAACGACACCCACGTGCGTCGTCGCCGCCGGCTCCGCAGACGAGCAGGATTTTCATCCGAACCGTGGCACCTGTCCCATCCCCATCAACAGATTGGCCAAACTGTTGGAGTCACACCGCCGCTGTCGCAACACCTCGCCACTGTGTCCAGACCACTGCGGTACATCGCCCTCGCACGGCAGAGAGCAGCCTGACCACCAACCAGCACCAACACGGCCGCGAAAAACCACCTCGCCAGGACCCATCCATCCTCAACAACAGCGAAGAACCGCTGGCACTCCATGTCGCTGCTGCAACCCGAGGTCACACAGGGCAGAAACCGGTGCGCTGAAACGCCCACGCGAACGCGCACGCCCACCATGGTGCTCCCCTGTGTGAGCCCCTGCTCCGACCTCTGGCATGGAACCAACACAGATCCTGGCCGCGTCGCCACCAACACCACAAAGGGGACGCCTTCCTCCAAGCCAATCCGACGTCGACAAGAGCCACTCCGCGCGCCCCGGCCACCGCAGCAAATCCCGGCCGCCGCTCCGGGCACCACCACACCTAGCCGAGATCCGCATCCGCCAAGGCCCCGCGCCGCAACCTCCTGCACCCACCACCGAGCTCGAAGAAGACCACCGCCCCGCTCCACCACGCGACCGTGCACCGCCTCTTCCTGTGCTCTCCACCGTGCAACACCCACACCAGCATCACCACGCTGGGCAAGAGCCGCCGCCGGCACCTCCACGATGCCCAGAGGCCGCCAAAACCCGACGAACACCACGCCTCGCAAGCAAGCAGCCATGGCTCAGACCCAAGCACCGCCAGATCCAGATCGGGATTGGGGTCAAGGGCCCCATGCCGCAGCCGCTGCGGAGGCAGCACCACTGGACGGCGCCCTGCCTCCCACCCACGCAAGAGGACCGAGCCCCCGCCGGAGCTCCGCCGCACCACGCCGCCAAGCCTCCCCGGGATAACTCGCGCCGCCGCCGGGGGGGGGGGGGGGAGAGAGCCAGGGAGAGGCCCCGTCGCCGCTAGCACTGCCCGAGCTTTGCCCGGCAGTGGCCCTCGATGGCGGCGAGGAGGAAGGGAGGATGAAGGAGGGCCGCCGGCGGGGGAGGCTAGAGTTCCCCCGAGTCGCCTCAGAGAGGGACGCGGGGGACAGGGGGTAATAGCTAATCATTATTTAGGACGTCGAGAACGCCCGAACGTTCGGTCTGGGAAAGCATCAGACGACTGTTTATCCCAAACAAACGATTTTGTTTGGTAGGAAATCACCCACAGCCCAAAGGGCGTCCCTGTGTCTCGCCTTCGGCGAGTCCACCTTCGGACTCGCTGAAGGGGCGACCGAGATGGTCCGGCCCACACGCGTGGCAGCCAACAGGTTTTTTCTGTTTTTTGTTTTAGTTTTTACTTTTTTATACTTTTATTTATACTTTAAAATATTCCAAATATATATATTACAAAAAATATTTTAAAAATGTTGAAGAAAAATTGAACGAGTATTTGAACAATGTTGAATAAGTATTACAAAAATATTGATCAAGTATTTGAAAAAAACTGAACGAGCATTCAAACAATGTTGAACATGTATACAAAAAATGTTGATCACTTACTAAAAAAATGATGGATTTTTTAAAATGTATATAAAAATGCTGATCAAGCACTTGAAGAAAATGTTGACCAAGTATTTCAAAAATGTTAATCAAACATTCGTGAAGTGTTAAACGTGTATAGAAAAAATGTTGAACATGTAGCAAACAAAGGATGAAAAAAAATTGGTCATGTATATAAACATGTCAATCAAGAATTTGAAAATAAATGTTGCACAAGTGTTTGAAAAATGTTAATCAAGCGTTTGGAAAATATTAAATGTGTATAAAAAAACGTTGAGCATGTATTAAAAAATGTTAATTTTTTATTTGAAAACTATTAATCAAGCATTTTAAAAAATGTTTAAAATGTGTAAAGAAAATGTCGACCATGTATTAAAAAATGTTACAAATGTGTAGGAAAATGTTAATCTTGTATTTGAAAAATGTTAAAACTCTGTATAGAAAAAATATTGATCATTTATTACAAAAATGTATAATTTGTATTGAAAAAAATTAGATGTGTATTCAAAAAATGTCGTTGACATACAGAAAAAATGTAGAATAATAACCAAAAGAACAAATAAAACCGAAAATAGAAACAAAAGAAATAAAAGGAAAAAAGAAAATAAAAAACGAAGAAACAAAATGCAAAAGATAATGAAAAAGAATGAAAGAAAAACCGAGAAAACCAAAAAAGAAACAACGAAAACAAAAAATAGAAACCAAAAAAGAAACGAAAAACTAGAGAAAAAAGAAAATGAAAAAAATAAAGAAACAAATGCAAAAAGAATGAAAAAGAATAAGAAAATTGGAGAAGAAGAAAGAAGAAAGAAACCTAAGAAAACCAGCTATAGTTACCTCAAGAAGGACGCCACCACTTCGAGCTACGAACTGCAGGTAGGTAGACTCGCTAGCAGACACGGTCTTCATCTTGGAGGTATGAGGATCGACCCCTCTCCTCTCTCCTGGGCACCTTTTACCTTCTCCTTTTGTTTTAAAAGTGTGTTGATGGGCCGACCCAATTTCTTGCGCGAGAAGCGAATTCCTCGCTCGCCAACCTTTTGTTTCAAAAGTGTGTTGAT
>NC_057805.1:353425364-353435770 GCF_018294505.1 Triticum aestivum | reverse complement strand
CAAGCAAGGAAACCCCCCTCTCACATGCTTTTTAACTCGGGGCAGCTGTTTTCTCTAGGATCCTAGCCAAAGCTACTAGAGCCAATATTATTCATGGGATTATTTCTTATATAATACCTGTGAGTCTCATCAGTTTACAATATACCGATGATACGATTCTATTTTTAGATCCTAACCCTACCTATGCAAAAAAATGAAAGTAGCTACTTTCTTGTTTTGATCAGATGTCTGGAATGAGAATTATTTATGATAATTGTGATCAATTAACCATCAATGTTGATGATGCTTCTGCTAAACTGCTTTCCTAGATTTTGTGTGTTAAAATTGGGTCTTTCCCTCTTAAATAATTAGGAGTTCCTCTACACTAACTTAAGTTCAGGAGGGAGGACATTCAACCTATTATTGATAAGATCAATGAGAGGATATGTGGTTGGAGGGGCAGATTACTTAGCTATGAGGCTAAGCTCATTCTTTTACAAACTTGTATTGCTAGCATTTCAATGTACCTCATGTCTATAATAAAATTTCCTAAATGGGATGTTAGAGTTATTACTTCTCAGATGGCCCATTTCTTTTGGGGTAACTTGGGAGATGTGCACAAGCACCACCTTGCCAATTGGGGATTTGCATCCCCCGAAAAAGCTTTTGGGGGGTTGGGTGTGGTTAACCTTAGGGAATTCAATCTAGCCTTGTTGGCCTCTTGGTATAAAATATTCTTTGCGCGAGGGGATAAAAATTGGATTGCCCTACTAAAGCATAAGTACAGTACCGATAAACCTAATATGCTTTGGTCCAGAACTAATGTTGGATCCCCATTTTGGATAGGGATTACTTGGTCCCTTTCTGGGGTCGGGCCTTTCTATAAATGGGTGTTGGGAAATGGGACTCACATTAACTTCTGGCATGATATCTAAGCTAGAGGGTTGACACTGAAAACACGGTTCTGGGACTCGTTTGAAAATTTTCAACAACAACATTGTAGTGTTTCCCAAGTCTAGGATGGTTGCACACTTAAACTCACATTCAAAAGGTGTGCGGATGTTGACTTTCTAGTTAGATGGCATGAGTTGTTGGTTGTGCCATGTAATTACATCTCCAATCAAGATGATGACCACCCTATTTACATGCTAGAACCATCTGGTTTGTACTCTGTCAAGTCTTTTTATCATCTGATGAATTGGGGAGGCGTATGTACTCCCATTTGGAAAAACTTATGGAAAACTGTGGTTCCCCGCAGATTCTTGGTGTTTGTATGGCTAGCATTCCATAACAAAATCTTGACCCGTGATAACTTGAGTAAAAGACAAGTAGTTAGTGGCACAACGTGTCTTTTCTGTTCAGAGACTAAGTCCGTCTCCCATCTTTTCTTTGATTGTCTTGTGGCACACGATATTTGGGCTGACTGTCACATTCCTAGTCTAGTATGCACCTTGCCTGGCTAATCATGTTTGCATTATGTTTAAATTTCAATTGAATTTGAAATGGGGAATGAACAAAACCCTAGCACCACTTAATTAAACTAAGTTCAACTAAAATATTTCGCAATGAACCCAAAATGCCCTCCAAATTGTTCATGATTTAAATAAAAAGGTGAAACCTCAACCCTAGATGATGCACATTTTTGATGGCATTTATGGACTTTGAATTAACTAATATGATATTTGAATTGGAGTTATAAAATCCTATAAATAGTTTATAGATCCAAATAATCTAAAATTAATTGAGGGCCACTAGAACAATTCAGAAAGTACCCACAAAAAGTTTTAGAATTTACAAAAATGATTTAGTGCTAAAACTAAATCAAGATAGAAAAGAAAACAGAAAACAACTTATCAGGGCCACTTATTACCTATAGATCCCACCTGGCCGGCCCATCACTCTGCTGGCCCGTGCCGGTCATCTTGAAGCTTTGGCAGTAGGCTGAGGCGAGACAGGCACGACGCGCCCGCGCACCACGCCACCTTGATAATTCCCAAGTGCAAGGAATAATCTTTGTGTATGGGAGTAAAGATGACTTGATACTTTGATGCTATGGTTGGGTTTTACCTTAATGATCTTTAGTAGTTGCGGACACTTGCTAGAGTTCCAATCATAAGTGCATATGATCCAAGTAGAGAAAGTATGTTAGCTTATGCCTCTCCCTCATATAAAATTGCGATAATGATTACCGGTCCAGTTATCGATTGCCTAGGGACAAATAACTTTCTTGTGACAAAAAGCTATGTACTAAAACTAACTTAGTTGTTTCTTTATCTAAACAGCCCCTATCTTTTATTTACGTGCTCTTTATTATCTTGCAAACTTATCCCTTTACACCTACAAAGTACTTCTAGTTTCATACTTGTTCTAGGTAAAGCGAATGTTAAGCGTGCGTCGAGTTGTATCGGTGGTCGATAGAACTTGAGGGAATATTTGTTCTACTTTTAGCCCCTCATTGGGTTCAACACTCTTACTTATCGAGAAAGGCTACAATTGATCCCCTATACTTGTGGGTTATGAAGACCTTTTTCTGGCGCCGTTGCCGGGGAGCAATAGCGTGGGGTGAATATTCTCATGTGTGCTTGTTTGCTTTATTCACTAAGTAGATTTTATTTGTTGTTCTTAATTGTTTTATATCTTTAGTTATGGATATGGAACACAAAATACCAAAAAAATAGGTGTACTTGCTACTCATGGAGATGTGGAACCTCCTAAAACCCTCGATGCTCGCTATGTGGAAAATATTAAGCACTACTTTGATAATCCTGTGTAAACCCCATTCAACTTGATAATGGGAGACACGTTGGATCAATGTGAATACTTTAAGGATTATCGCCTGACTCAAAAAGGGAAACTGTTATGGGATCAAATTCATATGTTGCTTTGGTATGCTTGGAATATATGCTTGAGATATGATTATACTTGTTGCTCTAGGATGAAGGCTCCACACCTTCCCTTTTCATGTAAATTTAATGATAATGAAACCTTGGCTACTTATACTAATGGTATATATGATTATTATGATGTGAAATAAATAGAAGAATTCGTTGCTTTTAAGGGTGCTTATGAAATTGAATCTTTGTTTGAAAAGTGTGAAAAATGATGATGTTGTTTACAGACCTGAAATTTTTGATATATTGAAATATTGCTATGAGAATTATGAATATAATGCCGATATTAATGAGTTTATTGAGAAAGTCTCCGCTGTCCAAGAAGAGATTAATATTTTGCGGGAATCTATGGAAGAAGAAATTGATGACACTGTGAGCTCATTGGATGAAAAAGATGACGAGGAGAGCGAAGAAAAAAAGGAGGAAGAGTGGATTAGCCACCTGTGCCCACCTTCTAATGAGAGTAACTCTTCAACTCATACATTTTTTAATTTCCCTTCATGCTTATTGAAGGATGAATGCTATGATAATTGCTATGATCCCTTGGATTCGTTTGAAATATCCCTTTTTGATGAAATTGATGCTTGCTATGCTTTTGGCCAAGATGCCAATATGAATTATGCTTATGGAGATGAACTTGCTATAGTTCCTTATGTTATGAAATAAATTGTTGCTACTGCACCCACACATGATAGTCCTATTATCTTTTTGAATTCTCCCAACTATACTATATCGGAGATGTTTGTGCTTATCAAGGATTACATTGACGGGTTGCGTTTTACTACTACACATGATGATTTTGATAAATATAATATGCATGTGCTTGCTGCTCCTACTTGCAATTATTATGAGAGAGGAACTACATCTCCGCCTCTCTATGTTTCCAATACGATAAAATTGCAAGAAACTGTTTATACTATGCATTGGCCTTTACTTGATGTGCATGAATTGTTATTTTATGACATGCCGATGCATAGGAAGAGAGTTAGACTTCGTCATTACTTGATATATGTTACTTTGTGCTCACTACTAAATCATAAATCATTGTTAATTAAAATTGGCTTTGATATACCTTGGGATTCGGGTGGATCCATTACTTGAGCACTATATGCCTAGCTTAATGGCTTTAAAGAAAGCGCTGCCAGGGAGACAACCCGGAAGTTTGAGAGAGTCATTTATTTCTATTGTGTGCTTTTATAAAGTTTTTAAAAAGTGGCGAACCTAAAACTTTTTCAAAATGAAAAGTGAAAGTAAGAAAGACGAGCACCGTTAAAGTGGGGGAGCTCCTTGAACTTTGTTCATGCCCTTGTAAACTTTGCAAATCTTGAATTACAAAAAAATTTCAACAAAAATAATTATCCCCTTGTACAATTCCATTGTATAATAAAAATAATGTGCCAAGGTTTGCCTTTAGGATGTTTTAGATTACTTGTTGGTTTGTGCGGTGCAGGACAGAAACTTTGGCTGTACTGCGCGTTTTTACATTTTTACTGGAACGTCAAACGGTTCTGAAACTTTTTTGCACTGTCTTTCTATACAAATAATGTGCCAAACGGTTTTGAAAAATAATGTGCCAAGATTTGCCTTTAGGATGATTAGATTGCTTGTTTGGTATGTGCAATGCAAAAACAGAAACTTTAAGATGAGATTTCGCGAGGGGCCAAGCCTCGCGAGGCGGACGACACAAGACCTCCTCGGGAGCGGCCTCACCAGGCTGGCTCGCGAGGGGCAGAGAGATCAAGGCAAGGGACACCTCACGAGGTTCCCATGACGCAAGGCATGACGACCAAGGCCCGGCGGGCGCCAGCGCGCGCAGTGTCCTCGTTTCCTCTTTGGTGCTAAAGGGGCAAGCGCAGGCGAGGAGTCCCGAGGCATCAGGAAAAGGTTTCCATATCGGTGCAACGAGACCAAGACCAGCAGGACGGCAGGATGGAGGTCACCGTGGAGCCCAAGACGACGTCACCACCAGAGCCTTTGGCAGGCGAAGACTACTTTTGTCAGGATAACTTGTACTAGTTGCCCCCCTTCAAACTGGCCGTTGTGGCATCCCTTCCTGCTCAATATTTGGGGAGAGGACCAGGGCCCCTAGGACTAGCCACTGCAGTAGGAAGAAGAGATTCAAATCATCCTCACCCACACAAGCTCATCGAGCACAAGAACACCTCATCTCAGGAGGCTGTTCTTCCCCTTGTACTGTTCATCCTCAGCCTGAGAGGCAATCCACCACCACCACACTGGAGTAGGGTATTACACCACATCGGTGGCCCAAACCAGTATAAATCTTGTGTCTCTTGTGTGGCAAGTTCGTCGAGCTAGGCTTTGAGATCGTGGTGAGGGTGAGGGCATGATTAGGTAGGGCGAAGTCTTCGTGCGCACCCCAGTGTTTGAACCTCAAGGGTTTTGCTGGAACCCGAAATCCGACATTTGGTGCGCCAGGTAGGGGTGCGCCAGAGTTTTCCTTCCGCTGATCCGCGTCCCATCGCTTCATCGCCTCCATGTCGGACGCCCGTCGAGCCCGTGCTGAGCGCAGGGCCGCCCTCGCCGCCCGCGTCGCTCAGACGGCTCCTGTCGGCGGGCCTCCCCGTCGTTCCCTGTCGCCTGCCGCCAGCGCCGCCACTGGCCCGGCGGGGAACGAGCAGCCAGGATCCTCGCTGCACCCCTCGGTGCGGCGGGACGGCCGCACCGCCACCCCATCGCTGACTTCGGCCGGCTCGTCGTCTCATGCTCGTTGCGCTCCCACGGACGCGCAGGCCGCGCTGCTCATGGCATGCGAGCTCCTACGCTACCGCCCAGTCGACGACCTCTACGAGGACTGGCTCGACCGCATTGCCGAGCTCATCAGCGCCGCTGGGGGCTCTCCCGTGCCGTCCCTTTCGCTGCCTCACCCTCCGCCAGCTACGGGCGACGTGGCTCACGGAGCACCTCCGCCACCTCTTCCCCAAGACGGCGTCCTGGCGCCAAGGCGCGCCCCCCCTGGCGCGACCCACCGCGTCCGGCGCCCGCGCGAGAAGAAAGAAGCTGCCAAGAAATCGCTCGGCCGCGAGAGAACGTTCCCGTGCTCCCTGCACCACCCCGGCAAGACCGTGCGCCGCCTGCGGTGGCGGTGCACGGACATCAAGGGCAGGCTCCACATCAGCAAAGGGTCCCGGTGGCCACCGCGGGCTGCCGTGCCTTCACCCCCGAGCTGCGTAGCGTCGCATGGCCGGGCAAGTTCAAGCCAGACCTGCCCCCATGCTACGATGGCACCCCCGACCCCGCGGAGTTCCTGCAGCTCTGCGAGCTGAGCATCGAGGCGGCCAACGGCGACGAAAAAGTCATGGCGAACTGGTTCCCCATGGCTCTCGAGGATGGTGTCTGCTCATGGCTCCTGAACCTGCCTCCAGGCTCCATCTCCTCCTGGAACAAGATGCACGACCGCTTCGTCGCCAACTTCCAGGGCACTCGCGACCGCCCTCCGGCCGCGGGTGACCTGCGCCGCATCAAGCAGCAGCCAAGGGAGACCCTCTAGAAGTACATACAGCGCTTCAACAACGTTCGCCTCAAGATCCCCAAGGTGACGGATGAGGCCATCATCTTCGCGTTTTCTGATGGCGTCCGCGACGTCAAGATGAAGGAGGAGCTCGCCATCCACGAGGAGCTATGCACGACCTTGGAGCTGTTCAACCTGGCGACCAAGTGCGCAAGAGCTGAGGAAGGGCGCCTTTCCCTCCTCGAGCTCCCGGCTGCTGACCCCGAGGAGAAGAAGGCCAAGGTCAAGGACGTGAAGCACAAGGGAGTGGCTGTGCTCACAGCGGAGCCGGACACGAAACGTGGCCGGGACCAGCCCGAGTCATCCAAGAGCAGCCGACCATTCCGCGCCTTCCACAACGTTCACAGCCACAACACCAACGACTGTCAAGAGTTCAGGGCCATTCGAGATGGACGCTTCGGTCAACGCCCCAAGCGCAAAGACCGGGGCTATGGCCGAGGAGGAGGACGCGGCGGAGGACGCTGGGACAACCGTGGCCCTCGCCAGGAGTGGCGCGACCGGCCTCATGAGGACCGCTGGCAGGACCAACCTCGCGAGTGCGCCTGGCGCGATCAGCCTCGCGAGGACCGCCCTCAGGGCAATGCTGGACTTCCACCGCTACCGCCACCGCCAAGAAGGAACGACGACCACCATGGAGACGAAGGGGCTGGGGGCTTCCAGGAGCCGCGTGCTATCGCCTGCATCTTGGGCGGAGCTCAAGCCCCAGCCTCTCAGCGTATCTTCAAGCAGTTTGCTCGCGAGGTGAACGCAGTCCTCCCCAGGCTCGAGGCCACACGCCCGCTCAGGTGGTCCAAGTGCGCCATCACCTTCAGCTCAACAGATCAGCTCAAGTGTGTGGCTACCGCTGGCGCCCTCCCGATGCTCTGCTCACCCGTCATCACCAACGTACAAGTCATCAAGACCCTCATCGACGGTGGCGCAGGGCTGAACGTCCTGTCCGTCGAGACATTCGACATCCTTCAAGTGCCCTACAATCAGCTCCAGCCTACCAAGCCTTTCTCAGGAGTAACCGACGGCTCCACCACGCCAATAGGGCAGGTCCGCCTCCCCGTCACCTTCGGACAGCGCGACAACTACCGCACCGAGCTCATCAACTTCGACGTCGCCCACATCCGTCTGCCATACAACGCCATCCTCGGGTATCCGGCCCTGGCCAAGTTCATGGCAGTGACACATCACGGCTACAACGTCCTCAAGATGCCAGGAAGCGGCGGGATCATCACAGTCCCCTGCGAAGAAATAGATGCGGTGTGCTCCCTCGAGCACGCCTTCCAAGCAGCGTCAATCGAAGACCCCGACAACAGTGCAGCGCAGTACCCTCCTGAGGTTGTCCCCAAGAAGAAGAAGCAGCTACTCCGCACCGGGCCTCAGGAGAGTGGCGCCGCAAGTGGTGCCTCGTCAGGATCGGCGCCCACGCCTGGGGCGCCTCCCTCCCTCACATAGGAAGGGGTGCCCGATGCCCTCCTCGAGCAGGGCTCGGGGGCTCTCTTCTAGAGGGCCTCCGACCTTGCCAATATCATGAGGGAGGCGCTCGGGCACCACATGGAGGCGTGCTTCGTAGCATGCTTCCCTTAGGAGGACACCGGGCGAGGAGCGCCCAACGCTCAGGAGTTCATTGCCAAGACCACTCAGGAACTGTAGGAAGCAAAGGTCATGCGCGGTGATCGCCGCTCACCTGGCGCGGCTCCCCATCCAGGCGAGGATGGTGGGTTGCGCGTCTGCATCGACATCCCAGGGCTCAACAGGGCTGCATCTTAGGAGCTCTTCTGGCCTTCACGCGTGGGACGCTGCGAGGGCCCACCTCACAGCTACGTTCGCATGCCTTTTGGCCTGCCGAGCGTGGCGTCCGCCTTCCAGCGCAACCTGTGGAACATACTGGCGACTCAGGAGGCCAGGCATCACGTAGTCCCGGTGGAGATGGAAATGGTCTTCGAGGAACCGCCTGGACCCCCAGAGCCTCCCGAGGCTCAGGGTCCCGGTGACTCATGAGGAACAACCCCTTCGCCACGCATCTTCAGCTGCTCCAACATCCCTTCTACAATGGAACCAGGTGACATTTTCCAAGTTTATTAGATTGGGAGCACCCTCAGGGCCGCATCATTCCCAGGCCGCATGGGTCCGTCCCTATGGCATGTATCTCTTTTTCATGTCTTTAGCTTACCTTGCCGGGGGAGCCCCACGGGCTGCATCATCCCCAAGCCGCTCGGGTCCGACCCAGTGGCATGTGTTGTTCCTGCATTTACCCAAGCTAGTTTGCTTTTCATGCTTAATCTATCTATGATTATCACCTGCTTGATTGTCACCTACCACGGGAGCGGCTCACGCTAGCACGGCGCTTGTGCTTGGGTCCGTCCCTGCAACGTCGACAAATCTGAGCGGTCGAGCTCCGGCCCGCGGCATGCCCCGCGCACGTCACCTCACCAGGCCCTCAGTGCCTCCATTCTCTTATGGAGTGACCATTGGCCGGCCGGTAATTACAATGGCAATCTGTGCCCTTCCTCGCGCTGTCTTGTAGGAACCTCCTGAGGACAATAGCAGGCGGCACCACGGGCTCCCTCTTCTCCCATGCGATTCGCTTACGCGTTGAAAGGGGGGCTCCTGAGCATCGTGACTCAGGAGCTCCTACTAGCTCGCCAGCCCTCACCCCCTAGCCTTGTTCACGGCATCGCGACCTGGCATACCAGCGGCGGCTGAGCTCGCTCGAGGGCCGGGACCTGAGGACATAGAGCGCAAAGGAGAGCGTGGAGAAGAGGGGGAAGCACGCTCAGGCCTAACCTAGCTGCTCCACGGCCACCAACGCACGAGTCTGGCGCAACACAAGGAAACGACTCTAGACTACCAAGATAAGTTTCGCGCTTGGATCAACCAACCGCCACGACATGGGAATCTCACTCGCTGCAGCCCTGTTGCGGCAATGTCGCCTCCCTTTCTTACCTTTCAGTGTCCGCTTGCGCGCTAAAGGGGACCTCCTGAGCATCGCTCCTCGGGAGCTCTTACCGGACCTCGGGCCGCTCACCTCCTGGCCTTGACCACGGCATCGTGACCTGGCATACCAGGGACGGCTGCAGCCTGCCTGGGGACCGGGACCTGTCAGCGTAGAGCACCAAGCATCGCGAGGATAGAAAGGGGAGACTGAGCCGAAATAGGACACGTGTCCGCACAATTTCATAATAAGGATAATATCAACAAAAGACATTACAGGCCCTTTACACACCCCCGCGGGGTTCATCTCGATTCCTCGCAGGGAACAAAAGGACGGAAATTCAAGGAGCCCTATCTACGCACGCCAGCGCAGCCGACGCCATCATCAACAGTGGGCCAGGGGAGGCCGGCACCAACCCCATCCAGATCAGTGACGGCGGCGGCCGGACGCTGCAGCCTTGCTCCGGGCATGGCGAGAACTCGGGGGCACGTACCTGCCGTCGCTCGTCTCCGGAGTCTCGTAGGGCTCGGGAGAGTCGCTGGACTCCCAAGCGTCACTGCCGCTGCTGGAGGAACCGCTGGCGGGGCGGTCCTGACGGCCTTGCCTCGGGAAGCACTCCAAGCGTCGGCCTTTCGCGTCGAAGACCTTGAAGAACATGGTCGAGGCGCCGTCGTACTCGAAGTGGATCGTGTTGGGGATCGTAGCAGAAATTTAAATTTTTCTACGCATCACCAAGATCAATCTATGGAGTCATCTAGCAACGAGAGAGATGAGTGCATCTACATACCCTTGTAGATCGCGAGTGGAAGCGTTCAAGAGAACGGGGTTGATGGAGTCGTACTCGTCGTGATCCAAATCACCGATGATCCTAGCGCCGAACGGACGGCACCTCCACGTTCAACACACGTACGGTTGGGAGAGACGTCTCCTCCTTCTTGATCCGGCAAGGGGGAAGGAGAGGTTGATGGAGATCCAGCAGCACGACGGCGTGGTGGTGGAAGCAGCGGGGATCTCGGCAGGGCTTCGCCAAGCTCAGCGAGAGGGAGAGGTGTTACGGGGGGAGAGGGAGGCGCCAGGGGCTTAG